>NW_027619979.1:0-23647 GCF_964187855.1 Myxine glutinosa
TGTGTTAGTGTTGAAAACTCACTTTTCGCACTTGTGTTAGTGTTGAAAAACCACTTTTCGCACTTGTGTTAGTGTTGAAAAACCACTTTTTGCACTTATGTTGGTGCAGGAAACCACTTTGGCACTTGTATTAGTGTGGAAAAAACACTTTTTGCACTTGTGATAGTGTTGAAAAACCACTTTTCGCACCTGTGTTAGTGTTGAAAAACCACTTTTCGCACTTGTGTTAGTGTTGAAAAACCACTTTTCGCACTTGTGTTGGTGCAGGCAACCACTTTTCGCACTTGTGTTAGTGTTGAAAAACCACTTTTTGCACTCGTGTTAGTGTTGAAAAACCACTTTTCACACTTGTGTTGGTGCAGGAAACCACTTTTGCACTTGTATTAGTGTGGAAAAACCACTTTTCGCACTTGTGTTAGTGTTGAAAAACCACTTTTCGCACTTGTGTTAGTGTTGAAAAACCACTTTTCGCACTTGTGTTGGTGCAGGAAACCACTTTTGCACTTGTATTGGTGTGGAAAAAACACTTTTCGCACTTGTGTTAGTGTTGAAAAACCACTTTTCGCACTTGTGTTATTGTTGAAAACCCACTTTTCGCACTTGTGTTAGTGTTGAAAAACCACTTTTCGCACTTGTGTTGGTGCAGGAAACCACTTTTGCACTTGTATTAGTGTGGAAAAAACACTTTTTGCACTTGTGATAGTGTTGAAAAACCACTTTTCGCACTTGTGTTAGTGTTGAAAAACCACTTTTCGCACTTGTGTTGGTGCAGGAAACCACTTTTGCACTTGTATTAGTGTGGAAAAACCACTTTTCGCACTTGTGTTAGTGTTGAAAAACCACTTTTCGCACTTGTGTTAGTGTTGAAAAACCACTTTTCGCACTTGTGTTGGTGCAGGAAACCACTTTTGCACTTGTATTAGTGTGGAAAAAACACTTTTTGCACTTGTGATAGTGTTGAAAAACCACTTTTCGCACTTGTGTTAGTGTTGAAAAACCACTTTTCGCACTTGTGTTGGTGCAGGAAACCACTGTTGCACTTGTATTAGTGTGGGAAAACCGCTTTTCGCACTTGTGTTAGTGTTGAAAAACCACTTTTCGCACTTGTGTTAGTGTTGAAAAACCACTTTTCGCACTTGTGTTAGTGTTGAAAAACCACTTTTCGCACTTGTGTTGGTGCAGGAAACCACTTTTGCACTTGTATTAGTGTGGAAAAAACACTTTTTGCACTTGTGATAGTGTTGAAAAACCACTTTTCGCACTTGTGTTAGTGTTGAAAAACCACTTTTCGCACTTGTGTTGGTGCAGGAAACCACTTTTGTACCTGTATTAGTGTGGAAAACCACTTTTCGCACTTGTGTTAGTGTTGAAAAACCACTTTTCGCACTTGTGTTAGTGTTGAAAAACCACTTTTCGCACTTGTGTTGGTGCAGGAAACCACTTTTGCACTTGTATTAGTGTGGAAAAACCACTTTTCGCACTTGTGTTAGTGTTGAAAAACCACTTTTCGCACTTGTGTTAGTGTTGAAAAACCACTTTTCGCACTTGTGTTGGTGCAGGAAACCACTTTTGCACTTGTATTAGTGTGGAAAAACCACTTTTCGCACTTGTGTTAGTGTTGAAAACTCACTTTTCGCACTTGTGTTAGTGTTGAAAAACCACTTTTCGCACTTGTGTTAGTGTTGAAAAACCACTTTTTGCACTTATGTTGGTGCAGGAAACCACTTTGGCACTTGTATTAGTGTGGAAAAAACACTTTTTGCACTTGTGATAGTGTTGAAAAACCACTTTTCGCACCTGTGTTAGTGTTGAAAAACCACTTTTCGCACTTGTGTTAGTGTTGAAAAACCACTTTTCGCACTTGTGTTGGTGCAGGCAACCACTTTTCGCACTTGTGTTAGTGTTGAAAAACCACTTTTTGCACTCGTGTTAGTGTTGAAAAACCACTTTTCGCACTTGTGTTGGTGCAGGAAACCACTTTTGCACTTGTATTAGTGTGGAAAAACACTTTTTGCACTTGTGTTAGTGTTGAAAAACCACTTTTCGCACTTGTGTTGGTGCAGGAAACCACTTTTGCACTTGTATTAGTGTGGAAAAACCACTTTTTGCGCTTGTGTTAGTGTTGAAAAACCACTTTTCGCACTTGTGTTGGTGCAGGAAACCACTTTTGCACTTGTATTAGTGTGGAAAAACCACTTTTCGCACTTGTGTTAGTGTTGAAAATCCACTTTTCGCACTTGTGTTAGTGTTGAAAAACCACTTTTCGCACTTGTGTTGGTGCAGGAAACCACTTTTGCACTTGTATTAGTGTGGAAAAACCACTTTTCGCACTTGTGTTAGTGTTGAAAAACCACTTTTCGCACTTGTGTTAGTGTTGAAAAACCACTTTTCGCACTTGTGTTAGTGTTGAAAAACCACTTTTCGCACTTGTGTTGGTGCAGGAAACCACTTTTGCACTTGTATTAGTGTGGAAAAAACACTTTTTGCACTTGTGATAGTGTTGAAAAACCACTTTTCGCACTTGTGTTAGTGTTGAAAAACCACTTTTCGCACTTGTGTTGGTGCAGGAAACCACTTTTGCACTTGTATTAGTGTGGAAAAACCACTTTTCGCACTTGTGTTAGTGTTGAAAAACCACTTTCGCACTTGTGTTAGTGTTGAAAAACCACTTTTCGCACTTGTGTTAGTGTTGAAAAACCACTTTTCGCACTTGTGTTGGTGCAGGAAACCACTTTTGCACTTGTATTAGTGTGGAAAAAACACTTTTTGCACTTGTGATAGTGTTGAAAAACCACTTTTCGCACTTGTGTTAGTGTTGAAAAACCACTTTTCGCACTTGTGTTGGTGCAGGAGACCACTTTTGCACTTGTATTAGTGTGGAAAAACCACTTTTCGCACTTGTGTTAGTGTTGAAAAACCACTTTTCGCACTTGTGTTAGTGTTGAAAAACCACTTTTCGCACTTGTGTTGGTGCAGGAAACCACTTTTGCACTTATATTAGTGCGGAAAACCACTTTTCGCACTTGTGTTAGTGTTGAAAAACCACTTTTCGCACTTGTGTTAGTGTTGAAAAACCACTTTTCGCACTTGTGTTGGTGCAGGAAACCACTTTTGCACTTATATTAGTGCGGAAAACCACTTTTCGCACTTGTGTTAGTGTTGAAAAACCACTTTTCGCACTTGTGTTAGTGTTGAACAACCACTTTTCGCACTTGTGTTGGTGCAGGAAACCACTTTTGCACTTGTATTAGTGTGGAAAACCACTTTTCGCACTTGTGTTAGTGTTGAAAAACCACTTTTCGCACTTGTGTTAGTGTTGAAAAACCACTTTTCGCACTTGTGTTAGTGTTGAAAAACCACTTTTGCACTTGTATTAGTGTGGAAAACCACTTTTCGCACTTGTGTTAGTGTTGAAAAACCACTTTTCGCACTTGTGTTAGTGTTGAAAAACCACTTTTTGCACTTGTGTTGGTGCAGGAAACCACTTTGGCACTTGTATTAGTGTGGAAAAAACACTTTTTGCACTTGTGATAGTGTTGAAAAAACCACTTTTCGCACCTGTGTTAGTGTTGAAAAACCACTTTTCGCACTTGTGTTAGTGTTGAAAAACCACTTTTCGCACTTGTGTTGGTGCAGGAAACCACTTTTGCACTTGTATTAGTGTGGAAAAACGACTTTTCGCACTTGTGTTAGTGTTGAAAAACCACTTTTCGCACTCGTGTTAGTGTTGAAAAACCACTTTTCGCACTTGTGTTGGTGCAGGAAACCACTTTGGCACTTGTATTAGTGTGGAAAAACCACTTTTCGCACTTGTGTTAGTGTTGAAAAACCACTTTTCGCACTTGTGTTGGTGCAGGAAACCACTTTTGCACTTGTGTTAGTGTTGAAAAACCACTTTTCGCACTTGTGTTGGTGCAGGAAACCACTTTTGCACTTGTATTGGTGTGGATAAACCACTTTTCGCACTTGTGTTAGTGTTGAAAAAACCACTTTTCGCACTTGTGTTAGTGTTGAAAAACCACTTTTCGCACTTGTGTTAGTGTTGAAAAACCACTTTTCGCACTTGTGTTGGTGCAGGAAACCACTGTTGCACTTGTATTAGTGTGGAAAAAACACTTTTTGCACTTGTGATAGTGTTGAAAAACCACTTTTCGCACTTATGTTAGTGTTGAAAAACCACTTTTCGCACTTGTGTTGGTGCAGGAAACCACTTTTGCACTTGTATTAGTGTGGAAAAACCACTTTTCGCACTTGTGTTAGTGTTGAAAAACCACTTTTCGCACTTGTGTTAGTGTTGAAAAACCACTTTTCGCACTTGTGTTGGTGCAGGAAACCACTTTTGCACTTGTATTAGTGTGGAAAAAACACTTTTCGCACTTGTGTTAGTGTTGAAAAACCACTTTTCGCACTTGTGTTAGTGTTGAAAAACCACTTTTCGCACTTGTGTTAGTGTTGAAAAACCACTTTTCGCACTTGTGTTGGTGCAGGAAACCACTTTTGCACTTGTATTAGTGTGGAAAAAACACTTTTTGCACTTGTGATAGTGTTGAAAAACCACTTTTCGCACTTGTGTTAGTGTTGAAAAACCACTTTTCTCACTTGTGTTGGTGCAGGAAACCACTTTTGCACTTGTATTAGTGTGGAAAAACCACTTTTCGCACTTGTGTTAGTGTTGAAAATCCACTTTTCGCACTTGTGTTAGTGTTGAAAAACCACTTTTCGCACTTGTGTTGGTGCAGGAAACCACTTTTGCACTTGTATTAGTGTGGAAAAACCACTTTTTGCACTTGTGTTAGTGTTGAAAAACCACTTTTCGCACTTGTGTTAGTGTTGAAAAACCACTTTTCGCACTTGTGTTAGTGTTGAAAAAACACTTTTCGCACTTGTGTTGGTGCAGGAAACCACTTTTGCACTTGTATTAGTGTGGAAAAAACACTTTTTGCACTTGTGTTAGTGTTGAAAAACCACTTTTCCCACTTGTGTTGGTGCAGGAAACCACTTTTGTACTTGTATTAGTGTGGAAAAACCACTTTTCGCACTTGTGTTAGTGTTGAAAAACCACTTTTCGCACTTGTGTTAGTGTTGAAAAACCACTTTTCGCACTTGTTTTAGTGTTGAAAAACCACTTTTCGCACTTGTGTTGGTGCAGGAAACCACTTTTGCACTTGTATTAGTGTGGAAAAACCACTTTTCGCACTTGTGTTAGTGTTGAAAATCCACTTTTCGCACTTGTGTTAGTGTTGAAAAACCACTTTTCGCACTTGTGTTGGTGCAGGAAACCACTTTTGCACTTGTATTAGTGTGGAAAAACCACTTTTCGCACTTGTGTTAGTGTTGAAAAACCACTTTTCGCACTTGTATTAGTGTGGAAAAACCACTTTTCGCACTTGTGTTAGTGTTGAAAAACCACTTTTCGCACTTGTGTTAGTGTTGAAAAACCACTTTTCGCACTTGTGTTAGTGTTGAAAAAACACTTTTCGCACTTGTGTTGGTGCAGGAAACCACTTTTGCACTTGTATTAGTGTGGAAAAAACACTTTTTGCACTTGTGTTAGTGTTGAAAAACCACTTTTCCCACTTGTGTTGGTGCAGGAAACCACTTTTGCACTTGTATTAGTGTGGAAAAACCACTTTTCGCACTTGTGTTAGTGTTGAAAAACCACTTTTCGCACTTGTGTTAGTGTTGAAAAACCACTTTTCGCACTTGTGTTAGTGTTGAAAAACCACTTTTCGCACTTGTGTTGGTGCAGGAAAGCACTTTTGCACTTGTATTAGTGTGGAAAACCACTTTTCGCACTTGTGTTAGTGTTGAAAAACCACTTTTCGCACTTGTGTTAGTGTTGAAAAACCACTTTTGCACTTGTATTAGTGTGGAAAACTACTTTTCGCACTTGTGTTAGTGTTGAAAAACCACTTTTCGCACTTGTGTTAGTGTTGAAAAACCACTTTTTGCACTTGTGTTGGTGCAGGAAACCACTTTGGCACTTGTATTAGTGTGGAAAAAACACTTTTTGCACTTGTGATAGTGTTGAAAAACCACTTTTCGCACCTGTGTTAGTGTTGAAAAACCACTTTTCGCACTTGTGTTAGTGTTGAAAAACCACTTTTCGCACTTGTGTTGGTGCAGGAAACCACTTTTGCACTTGTATTAGTGTGGAAAAACCACTTTTCGCACTTGTGTTAGTGTTGAAAAACCACTTTTCGCACTCGTGTTAGTGTTGAAAAACCACTTTTCGCACTTGTGTTGGTGCAGGAAACCACTTTGGCACTTGTATTAGTGTGGAAAAACCATTTTTCGCACTTGTGTTAGTGTTGAAAAACCACTTTTCGCACTTGTGTTGGTGCAGGAAACCACTTTTGCACTTGTGTTAGTGTTGAAAAACCACTTTTCGCACTTGTGTTGGTGCAGGAAACCACTTTTGCACTTGTATTGGTGTGGATAAACCACTTTTCGCACTTGTGTTAGTGTTGAAAAAACCACTTTTCGCACTTGTGTTAGTGTTGAAATACCACTTTTCGCACTTGTGTTAGTGTTGAAAAACCACTTTTCGCACTTGTGTTGGTGCAGGAAACCACTGTTGCACTTGTATTAGTGTGGAAAAAACACTTTTTGCACTTGTGATAGTGTTGAAAAACCACTTTTCGCACTTATGTTAGTGTTGAAAAACCACTTTTCGCACTTGTGTTGGTGCAGGAAACCACTTTTGCACTTGTATTAGTGTGGAAAAACCACTTTTCGCACTTGTGTTAGTGTTGAAAAACCACTTTTCGCAATTGTGTTAGTGTTGAAAAACCACTTTTCGCACTTGTGTTGGTGCAGGAAACCACTTTTGCACTTGTATTGGTGTGGAAAAAACACTTTTCGCACTTGTGTTAGTGTTGAAAAACCACTTTTCGCACTTGTGTTAGTGTTGAAAACCCACTTTTCGCACTTGTGTTGGCGCAGGAAACCACTTTTGCACTTGTATTAGTGTGGAAAAACCACTTTTCGCACTTGTGTTAGTGTTGAAAAACCACTTTTCGCACTTGTGTTAGTGTTGAAAAACCACTTTTCGCACTTGTGTTGGTGCAGGAAACCACTTTTGCACTTGTATTAGTGTGGAAAAAACACTTTTCGCACTTGTGTTAGTGTTGAAAAACCACTTTTCGCACTTGTGTTAGTGTTGAAAAACCACTTTTCGCACTTGTGTTAGTGTTGAAAAACCACTTTTCGCACTTGTGTTGGTGCAGGAAACCACTTTTGCACTTGTATTAGTGTGGAAAAAACACTTTTTGCACTTGTGATAGTGTTGAAAAACCACTTTTCGCACTTGTGTTAGTGTTGAAAAACCACTTTTCTCACTTGTGTTGGTGCAGGAAACCACTTTTGCACTTGTATTAGTGTGGAAAAACCACTTTTCGCACTTGTGTTAGTGTTGAAAATCCACTTTTCGCACTTGTGTTAGTGTTGAAAAACCACTTTTCGCACTTGTGTTAGTGTTGATAAAACACTTTTCGCACTTGTGTTGGTGCAGGAAACCACTTTTGCACTTGTATTAGTGTGGAAAAAACACTTTTTGCACTTGTGTTAGTGTTGAAAAACCACTTTTCCCACTTGTGTTGGTGCAGGAAACCACTTTTGCACTTGTATTAGTGTGGAAAAACCACTTTTCGCACTTGTGTTAGTGTTGAAAAACCACTTTTCGCACTTGTGTTAGTGTTGAAAAACCACTTTTCGCACTTGTTTTAGTGTTGAAAAACCACTTTTCGCACTTGTGTTGGTGCAGGAAACCACTTTTGCACTTGTATTAGTGTGGAAAAACCACTTTTCGCACTTGTGTTAGTGTTGAAAATCCACTTTTCGCACTTGTGTTAGTGTTGAAAAACCACTTTTCGCACTTGTGTTGGTGCAGGAAACCACTTTTGCACTTGTATTAGTGTGGAAAAACCACTTTTCGCACTTGTGTTAGTGTTGAAAAACCACTTTTCGCACTTGTATTAGTGTGGAAAAACCACTTTTCGCACTTGTGTTAGTGTTGAAAAACCACTTTTCGCACTTGTGTTAGTGTTGAAAAAACACTTTTCGCACTTGTGTTGGTGCAGGAAACCACTTTTGCACTTGTATTAGTGTGGAAAAAACACTTTTTGCACTTGTGTTAGTGTTGAAAAACCACTTTTCCCACTTGTGTTGGTGCAGGAAACCACTTTTGCACTTGTATTAGTGTGGAAAAACCACTTTTCGCACTTGTATTAGTGTTGAAAAACCACTTTTCGCACTTGTGTTAGTGTTGAAAAACCACTTTTCGCACTTGTGTTAGTGTTGAAAAACCACTTTTCGCACTTGTGTTGGTGCAGGAAAGCACTTTTGCACTTGTATTAGTGTGGAAAAAACACTTTTTGCACTTGTGATAGTGTTGAAAAACCACTTTTCGCACTTGTGTTAGTGTTGAAAAACCACTTTTCGCACTTGTGTTGGTGCAGGAAACCACTTTTGCACTTGTATTAGTGTGGAAAAACCACTTTTCGCACTTGTGTTAGTGTTGAAAAACCACTTTTCGCACTTGTGTTAGTGTTGAAAAACCACTTTTCGCACTTGTGTTGGTGCAGGAAACCACTTTTGCACTTGTATTAGTGTGGAAAAACCACTTTTCGCACTTGTGTTAGTGTTGAAAAACCACTTTTCGCACTTGTGTTAGTGTTGAAAAACCACTTTTCGCACATGTGTTGGTGCAGGAAACCACTTTTGCACTTGTATTAGTGTGGAAAAACCACTTTTCGCACTTGTGTTGGTGCAGGAAACCACTTTTGCACTTGTATTAGTGTGGAAAAAACACTTTTTGCACTTGTGATAGTGTTGAAAAACCTATTTTTACACTTGTGTTAGTGTTGAAAAACCACTTTTCGCACTTGTGTTGGTGCAGGAAACCACTTTTGCACTTGTATTAGTGTGGAAAAACCACTTTTCGCACTTGTGTTAGTGTTGAAAAACCACTTTTCGCACTTGTGTTAGTGTTGAAAAACCACTTTTCGCACTTGTGTTGGTGCAGGAAACCACTTTTGCACTTGTATTAGTGTGGAAAAAACACTTTTCGCACTTGTGTTAGTGTTGAAAAACCACTTTTCGCACTTGTGTTAGTGTTGAAAAACCACTTTTCGCACTTGTATTAGTGTGGAAAAACCACTTTTCGCGCTTGTGTTAGTGTTGAAAAACCACTTTTCGCACTTGTGTTGGTGCAGGAAACCACTTTTGCACTTGTATTAGTGTGGAAAAACCACTTTTTGCGCTTGTGTTAGTGTTGAAAAACCACTTTTGCACTTGTGTTGGTGCAGGAAACCACTTTTCGCACTTGTGTTAGTGTTGAAAAACCACTTTTCGCACTCGTATTAGTGTTGAAAAACCACTTTTCGCACTTGTGTTGGTGCAGGAAACCACTTTGGCACTTGTATTAGTGTGGAAAAACCACTTTTCGCACTTGTGTTAGTGTTGAAAAACCACTTTTCGCACTTGTGTTGGTGCAGGAAACCACTTTTGCACTTGTGTTAGTGTTGAAAAACCACTTTTCGCACTTGTGTTGGTGCAGGAAACCACTTTTGCACTTGTATTGGTGTGGATAAACCACTTTTCACACTTGTGTTAGTGTTGAAAAAACCACTTTTCGCACTTGTGTTAGTGTTGAAAAACCACTTTTCGCACTTGTGTTGGTGCAGGAAACCACTTTTGCACTTGTATTAGTGTGGAAAAAACACTTTTCGCACTTGTGTTAGTGTTGAAAAACCACTTTTCGCACTTGTGTTAGTGTTGAAAAACCACTTTTCGCACTTGTATTAGTGTAAAAAAACCACTTTTCGTGCTTGTGTTAGTGTTGAAAAACCACTTTTCGCACTTGTGTTGGTGCAGGAAACCACTTTTGCACTTGTATTAGTGTGGAAAAACCACTTTTTGCGCTTGTGTTAGTGTTGAAAAACCACTTTTGCACTTGTGTTGGTGCAGGAAACCACTTTTCGCACTTGTGTTAGTGTTGAAAAACCACTTTTCGCACTCGTATTAGTGTTGAAAAACCACTTTTCGCACTTGTGTTGGTGCAGGAAACCACTTTGGCACTTGTATTAGTGTGGAAAAACCACTTTTCGCACTTGTGTTAGTGTTGAAAAACCACTTTTCGCACTTGTGTTCGTGCAGGAAACCACTTTTGCACTTGTGTTAGTGTTGAAAAACCACTTTTCGCACTTGTGTTGGTGCAGGAAACCACTTTTGCACTTGTATTGGTGTGGATAAACCACTTTTCGCACTTGTGTTAGTGTTGAAAAAACCACTTTTCGCACTTGTGTTAGTGTTGAAAAACCACTTTTCGCACTTGTGTTAGTGTTGAAAAAACACTTTTCGCACTTGTGTTGGTGCAGGAAACCACTTTTGCACTTGTATTAGTGTGGAAAAAACACTTTTTGCACTTGTGTTAGTGTTGAAAAACCACTTTTCCCACTTGTGTTGGTGCAGGAAACCACTTTTGCACTTGTATTAGTGTGGAAAAACCACTTTTCGCACTTGTGTTAGTGTTGAAAAACCACTTTTCGCACTTGTGTTAGTGTTGAAAAACCACTTTTCGCACTTGTGTTAGTGTTGAAAAACCACTTTTCGCACTTGTGTTAGTGTTGAAAAACCATTTTTCGCACTTGTGTTGGTGCAGGAAACCACTTTTGCACTTGTATTAGTGTGGAAAAACCACTTTTCGCACTTGTGTTAGTGTTGAAAATCCACTTTTCGCACTTGTGTTAGTGTTGAAAAACCACTTTTCGCACTTGTGTTGGTGCAGGAAACCACTTTTGCACTTGTATTAGTGTGGAAAAACCACTTTTCGCACTTGTGTTAGTGTTGAAAAACCACTTTTCGCACTTGTATTAGTGTGGAAAAACCACTTTTCGCACTTGTGTTAGTGTTGAAAAACCACTTTTCGCACTTGTGTTAGTGTTGAAAAACCACTTTTCGCACTTGTGTTAGTGTTGAAAAAACACTTTTCGCACTTGTGTTGGTGCAGGAAACCACTTTTGCACTTGTATTAGTGTGGAAAAAACACTTTTTGCACTTGTGTTAGTGTTGAAAAACCACTTTTCCCACTTGTGTTGGTGCAGGAAACCACTTTTGCACTTGTATTAGTGTGGAAAAACCACTTTTCGCACTTGTGTTAGTGTTGAAAAACCACTTTTCGCACTTGTGTTAGTGTTGAAAAACCACTTTTCGCACTTGTGTTAGTGTTGAAAAACCACTTTTCGCACTTGTGTTGGTGCAGGAAAGCACTTTTGCACTTGTATTAGTGTGGAAAAAACACTTTTTGCACTTGTGATAGTGTTGAAAAACCACTTTTCGCACTTGTGTTAGTGTTGAAAAACCACTTTTCGCACTTGTGTTGGTGCAGGAAACCACTTTTGCACTTGTATTAGTGGGGAAAAACCACTTTTCGCACTTGTGTTAGTGTTGAAAAACCACTTTTCGCACTTGTGTTAGTGTTGAAAAACCACTTTTCGCACTTGTGTTGGTGCAGGAAACCACTTTTGCACTTGTATTAGTGTGGAAAAACCACTTTTCGCACTTGTGTTAGTGTTGAAAAACCACTTTTCGCACTTGTGTTAGTGTTGAAAAACCACTTTTCGCACATGTGTTGGTGCAGGAAACCACTTTTGCACTTGTATTAGTGTGGAAAAACCACTTTTCGCACTTGTGTTGGTGCAGGAAACCACTTTTGCACTTGTATTAGTGTGGAAAAAACACTTTTTGCACTTGTGATAGTGTTGAAAAACCACTTTTTACACTTGTGTTAGTGTTGAAAAACCACTTTTCGCACTTGTGTTGGTGCAGGAAACCACTTTTGCACTTGTATTAGTGTGGAAAAACCACTTTTCGCACTTGTGTTAGTGTTGAAAAACCACTTTTCGCACTTGTGTTAGTGTTGAAAAACCACTTTTCGCACTTGTGTTGGTGCAGGAAACCACTTTTGCACTTGTATTAGTGTGGAAAAAACACTTTTCGCACTTGTGTTAGTGTTGAAAAACCACTTTTCGCACTTGTGTTAGTGTTGAAAAACCACTTTTCGCACTTGTATTAGTGTGGAAAAACCACTTTTCGCGCTTGTGTTAGTGTTGAAAAAGCACTTTTCGCACTTGTGTTGGTGCAGGAAACCACTTTTGCACTTGTATTAGTGTGGAAAAACCACTTTTTGCGCTTGTGTTAGTGTTGAAAAACCACTTTTGCACTTGTGTTGGTGCAGGAAACCACTTTTCGCACTTGTGTTAGTGTTGAAAAACCACTTTTCGCACTCGTGTTAGTGTTGAAAAACCACTTTTCGCACTTGTGTTGGTGCAGGAAACCACTTTGGCACTTGTATTAGTGTGGAAAAACCACTTTTCGCACTTGTGTTAGTGTTGAAAAACCACTTTTCGCACTTGTGTTGGTGCAGGAAACCACTTTTGCACTTGTGTTAGTGTTGAAAAACCACTTTTCGCACTTGTGTTGGTGCAGGAAACCACTTTTGCACTTGTATTGGTGTGGATAAACCACTTTTCGCACTTGTGTTAGTGTTGAAAAAACCACTTTTCGCACTTGTGTTAGTGTTGAAAAACCACTTTTCGCACTTGTGTTAGTGTTGAAAAACCACTTTTCGCACTTGTGTTGGTGCAGGAAACCACTTTTGCACTTGTATTAGTGTGGAAAAAACACTTTTTGCACTTGTGATAGTGTTGAAAAACCACTTTTCGCACTTGTGTTAGTGTTGAAAAACCACTTTTCGCACTTGTGTTGGTGCAGGAAACCCTGTTGCACTTGTATTAGTGTGGAAAAACCACTTTTCGCACTTGTGTTAGTGTTGAAGAACCACTTTTCGCACTTGTGTTAGTGTTGAAAAACCACTTTTCGCACTTGTGTTAGTGTTGAAAAACCACTTTTCGCACTTGTGTTGGTGCAGGAAACCACTTTTGCACTTGTATTAGTGTGGAAAAAACACTTTTTGCACTTGTGATAGTGTTGAAAAACCACTTTTCGCACTTGTGTTAGTGTTGAAAAACCACTTTTCGCACTTGTGTTGGTGCAGGAAACCACTTTTGCACTTGTATTAGTGTGGAAAAAACACTTTTTGCACTTGTGATAGTGTTGAAAAACCACTTTTCGTACTTGTGTTAGTGTTGAAAAACCACTTTTCGCACTTGTGTTGGCGCAGGAAACCACTTTTGCACTTGTATTAGTGTGGAAAAACCACTTTTCGCACTTCTGTTAGTGTTGAAAAACCACTTTTCGCACTTGTGTTAGTGTTGAAAAACCACTTTTCGCACTTGTGTTGGTGCAGGAAACCACTTTTGCACTTGTATTAGTGTGGAAAAAACACTTTTTGCACTTGTGATAGTGTTGAAAAACCACTTTTCGCACTTGTGTTAGTGTTGAAAACCCACTTTTCGCACTTGTGTTAGTGTTGAAAAACCACTTTTCGCACTTGTGTTGGTGCAGGAAACCACTTTTGCACTTGTATTAGTGTGGAAAAAACACTTTTTGCACTTGTGATAGTGTTGAAAAACCACTTTTCGCACTTGTGTTAGTGTTGAAAAACCACTTTTCGCACTTGTGTTGGTGCAGGAAACCACTTTTGCACTTGTATTAGTGTGGAAAAACCACTTTTTGCACTTGTGTTAGTGTTAAAAAACCACTTTTCGCACTTGTGTTAGTGTTGAAAAACCACTTTTTGCACTTGTGTTGGTGCAGGAAACCACTTTTGCACTTGTATTAGTGTGGAAAAAACACTTTTTGCACTTGTGATAGTGTTGAAAAACCACTTTTTGCACTTGTGTTAGTGTTGAAAAACCACTTTTCGCACTTGTGTTGGTGCAGGAAACCCTGTTGCACTTGTATTAGTGTGGAAAAACCACTTTTCGCACTTGTGTTAGTGTTGAAAAACCACTTTTCGCACTTGTGTTAGTGTTGAAAAACCACTTTTCGCACTTGTGTTAGTGTTGAAAAACCACTTTTCGCACTTGTGTTGGTGCAGGAAACCACTTTTGCACTTGTATTAGTGTGGAAAAAACACTTTTTGCACTTGTGATAGTGTTGAAAAACCACTTTTCGCACTTGTGTTAGTGTTGAAAAACCACTTTTCGCACTTGTGTTGGTGCAGGAAACCACTTTTGCACTTGTATTAGTGTGGAAAAAACACTTTTTGCACTTGTAGTGGGGGGGGCCAATGTTTTCCCGTTGAATTCAAATGTTAATTTGTGGACACTGGTTGGGTTGTCTTTAGGGATGATAGAAGTTGTAGAAAAAATATGTCTCCATTTTTTTCAAGTTCTTTATAGCGGCCATTTTGGATTATCAAAATGGCGTTTGTTGAAAACCGAAATTGTCATTATCTTGGCTTCTAAATGACCTAGAGTGTTAATTTTGGTGTCCAAATGTACATATTTGCGGATACTTAATCCAATAAACACACATTTATACACCTACATATGATCAAAAGGGTTCTTATGGCAGCCATCTTGGATTTTCACGCACTTATGCCAACACATATATATATTTTTTTACACATACATATACATATATATACACATATATATATATATGCACTTATGCCCAGACTGTGGTTGATAGGTCGTGGTGCTCCTTGCGTGTAGCTGATTGTGAGCCAGCCATCTGACGGGCTTCTTCAGCAAGCCTACTCAGCTCTGGTGCTGTCAGAAAGAACCTTTCGCGGGCACTGGCATTCTGGGTAATGCCCACAATACCCCCTGTCACCTTCATGATCCTGTTGATGTGCTCCAGTGCATGGTCCACACCTACAGCACAGAAGGGGATTTCATTCTTATGGACACTGAAGTTCCCATCCATGAACTCTTGGTAGATCCCTGGATCTGTCATCTTCAGGGCCTTCATCTCTGCAAGGTACCGGGGAGTCAGCCTGGCATATTTCTGTTTGTCATGTGCAAAGAAGTATATGCACATCTCATCCAGTGAAGACAGGTGAAGCTCAAATTGTCCATCACGGGTGGCACGGATGAATGTGTATATCAGCATTATCATCCGCATGTAGCGTCGCACAAACTTGAACAGTGGACTCTTGGCTTCTTTCCTCTCATCAAACTTTGCCATGGCCTCCAGGACTTCGTTTGACTCGAGGACAGCTAGCATGTTGTTCTGCGCGCTTGTCATCTCCTCTCGGTTGTGTAGATGACAGCTCTGGGCAACCTGTTGTGCTGACTGGGTACATGGGCCCCTCAGATGGGGATGCTCTTGGAAGAATTCGTCCACATAGAGGTCGAAGAGGGCTTGGACAGTGGTGATGTGGGCCTCCAAAGCCCTCTTCACGTGCTTGGCTTCCAGTATTTGTCTGGTCGTTGTTGGGCCATAGATATCAGCCTCAGACCAAGCCTCGTCAAGACCACTGTCCTCTATGGCATTCCCAGCAGCCCTCAGTGCAGCCATCACAGTGTGCATCTCCCCTAGTCGCAGTACCCACTTGCCTTTGCAGTCATCTCTGGTCATCTCCAGCTGTTTGGCTCGCTCATACAGGGCCATGTCTAAGGTGATCACTGTCTTCCTATCGGGACCCATGACCATGCAGTTGATTTGCTGTGTCTGTTTCAAGACTGTTATCAGTGTTTGCCATTCATGGGCTGGTGCTGCTACCAATGGCAGGGCGTTGACCTCTGTCAGAGGCTTCGAAGAGGAGAGCAGTGAGTTGTAGGCTGTCCAAGTTGGGATATCGTGATGCTTGATCCTACTGCCAGGTGGTTGTTTTGGATCGTGGACGAGTGACCCAACAGGGTCAGCATGCTGGGGTTCTGCAGCTTGCAGCTGGTCATCTGGTGGGATGATGTCGTCTTGTACGTCCTCAGCTTCAGCTGTTCGCATGATTGTGCGTGAAAGTAGCCACACTGTGTCCGTCGCAGAGTACGGCTTGGTGACATCTGGGTTTGACCGTGTCTTGAAGCTATATGTGGTACCTGTGGCAGATTGTTTGTTTGGTGCTTGGCAAGGAACAAAGTCTGGAGCAGTCAGAACCTTGAGTGAGCGGTGTCTGGCCTTTCGGTCATGTAGTGTCAGTGTTCTATGTTCATCTGTGGAGGGTGCATGTTCCCGTCGTTGGTAGAGTGCCCAGGCTGTAGCATGGAGTGTCCGCTTCCCATCAGGTGTGTCTTCATTGAAGTCACTGTTGTCCACTGCAAAGAAGACAAACGTCCCTATGCGCATGGTTCTTGGAAAGTATACACCCTGTTCTGTCGTAGACTCTATGACTGAGTTGGCCAGCTGTGTCTCCAACCGCAAGATCCGACTATAATCAACAGACAGACCGAACCCATGCAGGAAATCCAGAAGCTTCTTGTTTCTGGTGGACTGATGGACTACAATGGCAACGGCAAGCTGCTGTGGCCATTCTAAGCGATGGCGGAATGGTGCATCTGGCTCTTTGGGCTTGTACGTGACTTGGCGTTTTGACTTGTAGCCGTACATGATGTTCTGACTGATGGTTATAACATCTCGATGAATAGTGGCTGAGCGCATAGTCTCTGGCTCAATGCTCGTGGCTGGTCCTTCCAGTAGCCAGCGGAGGAAAGCATAGAGTACTTTGGGTACATGCTTTTCAGCATCATCAGTGTTCATTTCTCCTTCAAATTGCCATGGGTGCTTGTTCTGACAAGCAATGGCACTGCGGAGAACAGAGGCACTCTCAAACAGTTGTTCGATGTTTTTTTCATTTGTCTTCGTCATTGCATCTTCGACAGCTGCATCACGCACGGCAGTGGAGAATACACAGTCTGACTCGTTTCGACGTTTTGGTTTCATGAAGTGAACGTCATCAATGTGAGAGTTTATTTTCTCCTTCATGCCTTGGGTAGTAGGTGATGGGACATTGTGCACACCATTATTGTCAAGAATCCTGGAGTAAACCGACTTCAGGTCAGACATGTTGAGAATTTCACCAGCTTGGAGTAGAGAGCGAACAAGGCTGACAAACTCAATGTCTGCGGCTATTTTGATAACATTAGTTTCTTGCAGTATGTGTTCTTTGTCATCACTTGATGTCCCACTCTTGGGAGCACGTTGGACATTCTGCACCCAGCATGGGAGATGATACTTGACGTCGATCGCATGAGCATCATGTGCACTGATGGCAGCACTCAGCTGAACTTTCCACTTGTGGTTGCTGCCTTCTTCAACAGCTTTCTTCAGCTGTTTACCTGCGTTGAACGTGCATACAACATGTACACTTTCCTTAGTGACCTCTTGACAGAAGAAACAAAGGTCTCTGTTGAATGGAGTTGATGATGAACGTGTGAAGCGAAGAGTCTCGTCTTGCGTAGAACCTGAGGTACTTGCAGCGGCAGGTGCAGAAGAAGGACGTCCACACCTCTTATGAAGATGCTGGGTGTCGCCATGTTCGCAGGCTTTCTGGTGGCGAACTCTAGCACGCTCCAGGTGAGCAGTGTTGCATGTAGATCCATAACATGCCCGGTGCCACTTTGCTTTATTGTTCCTCAAGTCAGTGGCAGTGAAACAGCTTAATCGTTCGCTGATCTGTTTGAAGTCGGCATCACCATATCGTGCCCTCTCCTGGATGAACTGGAGAAACTTTGCATATGAGCCCAGTGCTGGCTCAGTCACTAGTGCACCTTGGGGATCCTGGCACTGAATGCAAAGTGTGAAATCAGTTTCTTTCTTGGTTTTCTTGCTTTTTGGCTCCATCATAGCTCAGGGTCACGAATCTGGAACATACAAATAACAAATAACAATTAAGATAGATGTGCATTAAGTTAGATTTTGGACACTGGTTCGGCTGTGCCATAAAAACCTATTTTTATCCCTTGTAGGTTATTAAAGAAGGTTTCATTCAATTCTCTATCCCCAAAAATGTACAACTGGACACCAGAATCGAAACTCTAGGTCATTTAGAAGCCAAGATAATGGAATTTTACGTTTTCGACATCCGCCATTTTGAAAATCCAAAATGGCCGCCATAAAGAACTTGAAACAATTGGAGACATATTTTTTCTAGAACTTATATCATCCCTAAAGACAGCCCAACCAGTGTCCAAAAATTAACAAGCAATTTCACCGGGCATTTCAATCTGCTACATTGGCCCCCCCACTATTGTGATAGTGTTGAAAAACCACTTTTCGCACTTGTGTTAGTGTTGAAAAACCACTTTTCGCACTTGTGTTGGCGCAGGAAACCACTTTTGCACTTGTATTAGTGTGGAAAAACCACTTTTCGCACTTGTGTTAGTGTTGAAAAACCACTTTTCGCACTTGTGTTAGTGTTGAAAAACCACTTTTCGCACTTGTGTTGGTGCAGGAAACCACTTTTGCACTTGTATTAGTGTGGAAAAAACACTTTTCGCACTTGTGTTAGTGTTGAAAAACCACTTTTCGCACTTGTGTTAGTGTTGAAAAACCACTTTTTGCACTTGTGTTAGTGTTGAAAAACCACTTTTCGCACTTGTGTTGGTGCAGGAAACCACATTTGCACTTGTATTAGTGTGGAAAAAACACTTTTTGCACTTGTGATAGTGTTGAAAAACCACTTTTCGCACTTGTGTTAGTGTTGAAAAACCACTTTTCTCACTTGTGTTGGTGCAGGAAACCACTTTTGCACTTGTATTCGTGTGGAAAAACCACTTTTCGCACTTGTGTTAGTGTTGAAAATCCACTTTTCGCACTTGTGTTAGTGTTGAAAAACCACTTTTCGCACTTGTGTTGGTGCAGGAAACCACTTTTGCACTTGTATTAGTGTGGAAAAACCACTTTTTGCACTTGTGTTAGTGTTGAAAAACCACTTTTCGCACTTGTGTTAGTGTTGAAAAACCACTTTTCGCACTTGTGTTAGTGTTGAAAAAACACTTTTCGCACTTGTGTTGGTGCAGGAAACCACTTTTGCACTTGTATTAGTGTGGAAAAAACACTTTTTGCACTTGTGTTAGTGTTGAAAAACCACTTTTCCCACTTGTGTTGGTGCAGGAAACCACTTTTGCACTTGTATTAGTGTGGAAAAACCACTTTTCGCACTTGTGTTGGTGTTGAAAAACCACTTTTCGCACTTGTGTTAGTGTTGAAAAACCACTTTTCGCACTTGTGTTAGTGTTGAAAAACCACTTTTCGCACTTGTGTTGGTGCAGGAAACCACTTTTGCACTTGTATTAGTGTGGAAAAACCACTTTTCGCACTTGTGTTAGTGTTGAAAATCCACTTTTCGCACTTGTGTTGGTGCAGGAAACCACTTTTGCACTTGTATTAGTGTGGAAAAACCACTTTTCGCACTTGTGTTAGTGTTGAAAAACCACTTTTCGCACTTGTGTTGGTGCAGGAAACCACTTTTGCACTTGTATTAGTGTGGAAAAACCACTTTTCGCACTTGTGTTAGTGTTGAAAAACCACTTTTCGCACTTGTATTAGTGTGGAAAAACCACTTTTCGCACTTGTGTTAGTGTTGAAAAACCACTTTTCGCACTTGTGTTAGTGTTGAAAAACCACTTTTCGCACTTGTGTTAGTGTTGAAAAAACACTTTTCGCACTTGTGTTGGTGCAGGAAACCACTTTTGCACTTGTATTAGTGTGGAAAAAACACTTTTTGCACTTGTGTTAGTGTTGAAAAACCACTTTTCCCACTTGTGTTGGTGCAGGAAACCACTTTTGCACTTGTATTAGTGTGGAAAAACCACTTTTCGCACTTGTGTTAGTGTTGAAAAACCACTTTTCGCACTTGTGTTAGTGTTGAAAAACCACTTTTCGCACTTGTGTTAGTGTTGAAAAACCACTTTTCGCACTTGTGTTGGTGCAGGAAAGCACTTTTGCACTTGTATTAGTGTGGAAAAAAACACTTTTTGCACTTGTGATAGTGTTGAAAAACCACTTTTCGCACTTGTGTTAGTGTTGAAAAACCACTTTTCGCACTTGTGTTGGTGCAGGAAACCACTTTTGCACTTGTATTAGTGTGGAAAAACCACTTTTCGCACTTGTGTTAGTGTTGAAAAACCACTTTTCGCACTTGTGTTAGTGTTGAAAAACCACTTTTCGCACTTGTGTTGGTGCAGGAAACCACTTTTGCACTTGTATTAGTGTGGAAAAACCACTTTTCGCACTTGTGTTAGTGTTGAAAAACCACTTTTCGCACTTGTGTTAGTGTTGAAAAACCACTTTTCGCACATGTGTTGGTGCAGGAAACCACTTTTGCACTTGTATTAGTGTGGAAAAACCACTTTTCGCACTTGTGTTGGTGCAGGAAACCACTTTTGCACTTGTATTAGTGTGGAAAAAACACTTTTTGCACTTGTGATAGTGTTGAAAAACCACTTTTTACACTTGTGTTAGTGTTGAAAAACCACTTTTCGCACTTGTGTTGGTGCAGGAAACCACTTTTGCACTTGTATTAGTGTGGAAAAACCACTTTTCGCACTTGTGTTAGTGTTGAAAAACCACTTTTCGCACTTGTGTTAGTGTTGAAAAACCACTTTTCGCACTTGTGTTGGTGCAGGAAACCACTTTTGCACTTGTATTAGTGTGGAAAAACACTTTTCGCACTTGTGTTAGTGTTGAAAAACCACTTTTCGCACTTGTGTTAGTGTTGAAAAACCACTTTTCGCACTTGTATTAGTGTGGAAAAACCACTTTTCGCGCTTGTGTTAGTGTTGAAAAACCACTTTTCGCACTTGTGTTGGTGCAGGAAACCACTTTTGCACTTGTATTAGTGTGGAAAAACCACTTTTTGCGCTTGTGTTAGTGTTGAAAAACCACTTTTGCACTTGTGTTGGTGCAGGAAACCACTTTTCGCACTTGTGTTAGTGTTGAAAAACCACTTTTCGCACTCGTGTTAGTGTTGAAAAACCACTTTTCGCACTTGTGTTGGTGCAGGAAACCACTTTGGCACTTGTATTAGTGTGGCAAAACCACTTTTCGCACTTGTGTTAGTGTTGAAAAACCACTTTTCGCACTTGTGTTGGTGCAGGAAACCACTTTTGCACTTGTGTTAGTGTTGAAAAACCACTTTTCGCACTTGTGTTGGTGCAGGAAACCACTTTTGCACTTGTATTGGTGTGGATAAACCACTTTTCGCACTTGTGTTAGTGTTGAAAAAACCACTTTTCGCACTTGTGTTAGTGTTGAAAAACCACTTTTCGCACTTGTGTTAGTGTTGAAAAACCACTTTTCGCACTTGTGTTGGTGCAGGAAACCACTTTTGCACTTGTATTAGTGTGGAAAAAACACTTTTTGCACTTGTGATAGTGTTGAAAAACCACTTTTCGCACTTATGTTAGTGTTGAAAAACCACTTTTCGCACTTGTGTTGGTGCAGGAAACCACTTTTGCACTTGTATTAGTGTGGAAAAACCACTTTTCGCACTTGTGTTAGTGTTGAAAAACCACTTTTCGCACTTGTGTTAGTGTTGAAAAACCACTTTTCGCACTTGTGTTGGTGCAGGAAACCACTTTTGCACTTGTATTGGTGTGGAAAAAACACTTTTCGCACTTGTGTTAGTGTTGAAAAACCACTTTTCGCACTTGTGTTAGTGTTGAAAACCCACTTTTCGCACTTGTGTTAGTGTTGAAAAACCACTTTTCGCACTTGTGTTGGTGCAGGAAACCACTTTTGCACTTGTATTAGTGTGGAAAAAACACTTTTTGCACTTGTGATAGTGTTGAAAAACCACTTTTCGCACTTGTGTTAGTGTTGAAAAACCACTTTTCGCACTTGTGTTGGTGCAGGAAACCACTTTTGCACTTGTATTAGTGTGGAAAAACCACTTTTCGCACTTGTGTTAGTGTTAAAAAACCACTTTTCGCACTTGTGTTAGTGTTGAAAAACCACTTTTCGCACTTGTGTTGGTGCAGGAAACCACTTTTGCACTTGTGTTAGTGTTGAAAAACCACTTTTCGCACTTGTGTTGGTGCAGGAAACCACTTTTGCACTTGTATTGGTGTGGATAAACCACTTTTCGCACTTGTGTTAGTGTTGAAAAAACCACTTTTCGCACTTGTGTTAGTGTTGAAAAACCACTTTTCGCACTTGTGTTAGTGTTGAAAAACCACTTTTCGCACTTGTGTTGGTGCAGGAAAACACTTTTGCACTTGTATTAGTGTGGAAAAAACACTTTTTGCACTTGTGATAGTGTTGAAAAACCACTTTTCGCACTTATGTTAGTGTTGAAAAACTACTTTTCGCACTTGTGTTAGTGCAGGAAACCACTTTTGCACTTGTATTAGTGTGGAAAAACCACTTTTCGCACTTGTGTTAGTGTTGAAAAACCACTTTTCGCACTTGTGTTAGTGTTGAAAAACCACTTTTCGCACTTGTGTTGGTGCAGGAAACCACTTTTGCACTTGTATTGGTGTGGAAAAAACACTTTTCGCACTTGTGTTAGTGTTGAAAAACCACTTTTCGCACTTGTGTTAGTGTTGAAAAACCACTTTTCGCACTTGTGTTGGTGCAGGAAACCACTTTTGCACTTGTATTAGTGTGGAAAAACCACTTTTCGCACTTGTGTTAGTGTTGAAAAACCACTTTTCGCACTTGTGTTAGTGTTGAAAAACCACTTTTCGCACTTGTGTTGGTGCAGGAAACCACTTTTGCACTTGTATTGGTGTGGAAAAAACACTTTTCGCACTTGTGTTAGTGTTGAAAAACCACTTTTCGCACTTGTGTTAGTGTTGAAAACCCACTTTTCGCACTTGTGTTAGTGTTGAAAAACCACTTTTCGCACTTGTGTTGGTGCAGGAAACCACTTTTGCACTTGTATTAGTGTGGAAAAAACACTTTTTGCACTTGTGATAGTGTTGAAAAACCACTTTTCGCACTTGTGTTAGTGTTGAAAAACCACTTTTCGCACTTGTGTTGGTGCAGGAAACCACTTTTGCACTTGTATTAGTGTGGAAAAACCACTTTTCGCACTTGTGTTAGTGTTAAAAAAACCACTTTTCGCACTTGTGTTAGTGTTGAAAAACCACTTTTCGCACTTGTGTTGGTGCAGGAAACCACTTTTGCACTTGTATTAGTGTGGAAAAAACACTTTTTGCACTTGTGATAGTGTTGAAAAACCACTTTTCGCACTTGTGTTAGTGTTGAAAAACCACTTTTCGCACTTGTGTTGGTGCAGGAAACCACTGTTGCACTTGTATTAGTGTGGAAAAACCACTTTTCGCACTTGTGTTAGTGTTGAAAAACCACTTTTCGCACTTGTGTTAGTGTTGAAAAACCACTTTTCGCACTTGTGTTAGTGTTGAAAAACCACTTTTCGCACTTGTGTTGGTGCAGGAAACCACTTTTGCACTTGTATTAGTGTGGAAAAAACACTTTTTGCACTTGTGATAGTGTTGAAAAACCACTTTTCGCACTTGTGTTAGTGTTGAAAAACCACTTTTCGCACTTGTGTTGGTGCAGGAAACCACTTTTGCACTTGTATTAGTGTGGAAAAACCACTTTTCGCACTTGTGTTAGTGTTGAAAAACCACTTTTCGCACTTGTGTTAGTGTTGAAAAACCACTTTTCGCACTTGTGTTGGTGCAGGAAACCACTTTTGCACTTGTATTAGTGTGGAAAAACCACTTTTTGCACTTGTGTTAGTGTTGAAAAACCACTTTTCGCACTTGTGTTAGTGTTGAAAAACCACTTTTCGCACTTGTGTTGGTGCAGGAAACCACTTTTGCACTTG
>NW_027619980.1:0-23571 GCF_964187855.1 Myxine glutinosa
ATGTCAATCGGATGAAGTTGAAAAATTAACGTTACGAAGGTTCTCTGGGACGTACTGATTCCGAATAATGAAGTTGAAAAATTAACGTTCCGAAATACGCTAATTACGCTAACAGAAGCGCTGGAGGGAGCACTGCGCTCCCTCCTTAGATTCCCTCCCTCTTCTGCTAGCGCTAATTACGCGTAACACACTAATTTTAAAACCCGAAGTTTTTTTAATTTTAAGGTGTGCTGTAGTCAGAAGCGCTAGAAGCGCTGCGCTCCCTCCCTTCGAATCCGTCTCTCTTCTGCTAGTGCTAATAATACGCTAATTTTAAAACCCGAAATTTTTTTAATGTTTATGTCTCCGTGACATTCCTGGGACCATCCCGAGTCGAACAGTACTTTCCGCTCGCAAATCCGTCCACGGGTTCTCGAGATCTTAGAGATCATACATAGATCAGGATACAGACACAGAGGCCAACTCTACTTTATATATATAGATAGCAGAGGTACCCGGCTTTGCACGGGAGTGGGAGGAGGAGGGGAGGGGGAAGAGGAGGGGAGGGGAACGGGGGGGAGGGGGAGGGGGAAGCGGGGGAGGAGGAGGGGAGGGGGAAGAGGAGGGGAGGGGAATGGGGGGGAGGGGGAAGGGGGGGGAGGGGGGAGGGGAAGGGGGGAGGGAAGGGTGCGGGGGTGCCCAGGGGAAGAAGGGCCCCCTCCCCTCCCCCCTCCCCCCCCTTTCCCCTCCCCCCCCTCCCCTCCCCCTTCCCCCTCCCCCCTCCCCCTTCCCCCTCCCCCTCCCCCCTCCCATCCCCTTCCCCCTCGTTCCCCTCCCCTGCTCTTCCCCCTCCCCTCCTCCTCCCCCTTCACACCAGGGGGGTTGACTCAGCCTGTCATCCCACCGAGGTCGGAAGTCGGAACTCATTGTCGTCAAATAAATGTAGCCTGTATGTTTCACTCTTTGTCACATGCCGTTGGTCCCATGTCAATCGGATGAAGTTGAAAAATTAACGTTACGAAGGTTCTCTGGGACGTACTGATTCCGAATAATGAAGTTGAAAAATTAACGTTCCGAAATACGCTAATTACGCTAACAGAAGCGCTGGAGGGAGCACTGCGCTCCCTCCCTTAGATTCCCTCCCTCTTCTGCTAGCGCTAATTACGCGTAACACACTAATTTTAAAACCCGAAGTTTTTTTAATTTTAAGGTGTGCTGTAGTCAGAAGCGCTAGAAGCGCTGCGCTCCCTCCCTTCGAATCCCTCTCTCTTCTGCTAGTGCTAATAATACGCTAATTTTAAAACCCGAAATTTTTTAAATGTTTATGTCTCCGTGACATTCCTGGGACCATCCCGAGTCGAACAGTACTTTCCGCTCGCAAATCCGTCCACGGGTTCTCGAGATCTTAGAGATCGTAGATCTATCAGGATACAGACACAGAGGCCAACTCTACTTTATATATATAGATAAATATAATTCCCTTTCCCGGTTCCCTGTCGCACGCCGAGCAAGTCGAGTGCTTTGAACAAGTGCAAAAAAAAAAAAAAAAAAAAAAACTACTTTACCGGCCTTACACGTCTTGGAAGCAAATGGTCGCATGGTGCACGCATGCTCCGTTTGCTCCCAGGTCACAGTAAGGCCTTTAATGACCAGCGCCGACCTTGTGCATTTTATTTAGACAGCGCAAAAATACGTATTTACAGAAATCATTTAGGAAAACACGAATAAATAGAATCATTTAACACGTTTCATCCTTGTATTACCTATGGACAATCGCAAGTCCCACACACCAAATCCTCCATCTTCAGAATTCATATTTCATAATGGACAGATCCCCAAGACGTCATGCTTACCTTGACGACGTCCACTCGAAATTCCAGCGGTGCCTCCAGATTGTAGGGGAATTTGTAGCGGGGGACTCAAGACTCCAATGACCGGACACAGGTTTTACAAAAGGTCTGGTTTATTAACTGGTTATTCACTTCATTCCATTTACCAAATAATACCGCTTAATTCAATGGACCAGGTTAACTCTTTTCGCATGGTCCTTCTCGTTCGGCCGATGTTCCTCCGCCACTCCCGTCGGTCAGAGCTCCTGGTAACAAGTCCTGTCCACTCAACGTTTGCTCTCGTTTATATGGACAAACTGGACTTAATCCCCTGTCCGCTGAACGTTAATCCTTTCTCCGCTAATGCCCCGAGGTCATGCGTGCACCAAGTCCTGGCATCAGCTCGCTCCCCTCCTGCTGTGAGTTCCGTTTACCAAACGATAGGGGGGTGCTTCAGCCAGGGGCTGTGACCAGGTGGACAAGAGATTATCATGTTCGGGCACATTCCTGACACTCATTTACAAACTCGGCTTTCACAGAGTTTGCAGGTAAAATGTATCTGCTTCGTTACCAGTGTTAATTAATAAGTTACCAGTGCCAATTAATAAGTTACACTGAGTTACACTTCCACACCACCCACCCTAGACCCCCACCAATTTGCTTACCGGCAAAACAGATCCACGGACGACGCCATAGCCACAACACTCCACGCGGCCCTCACCCACCTGGAGAAGAGGAACTCCTATGTGAGGATGCTGTTTGTAGATTACCGTTCAGCATTCAATACAATAGTCCCCTCCAGACTCGACACCAAGCTAAGGGGCCTAGGACTTAAACCCAGCCTGTGCAGCTGGATCCTGAACTTTCTGTCAGGTCGACGCCAGGTGGTGAGGATGGGCTCCAACACCTCTGCCCCTCTGACCCTCAACACAGGAGCCCCGCAGGGTTGTGAACTGAGCCCCCTCCTCTACTCCCTGTACACCCATGACTGCGTTGCCACGCACAGCTCCAACTCAGTGATTAAGTTCGCCGACGACACAACAGTGATAGGCCTGATCACCGACAGGGACGAGACGGCCTACAGGAGAGAGGTCGACAATCTGACACAGTGGTGCTAGGAAAACAACCTCTCTCTCAACATCGAGAAAACAAAAGAGCTGATCGTGGACTTCAGGAGGAGAGGAGAGAGGCTGGACCCCATCGCCATCAATGGGTCTGCTGTTGGCAGAGTCAGCAGCTTCCAATTCCTCGGCGTCCACATCACTGAGGACCTCACTTGGAACGAGCACACCAGTCAAGTGGTGAAAAAGGCTCAGCAACGGCTCTTCCACCTCAGACGGCTGAAGAAGTTTGGCATGGAGCCGAATATCCTACGGGCCTTCTACAGAGGCACAATAGAGAGCATCCTGACTGGGTACATCACTGCCTGGTATGGGAACTCCACTGCCCTCAACCGCAAAGTGCTCAGGAGGGTCGTACAGTCAGCCCAGCGCATCAGTGGATGTGAGCTTCCCTCCATCCAGGATAGATACAATGGACATGTGTCAGAAAAGCCCGTAGGATTATTAAAGACCCCAACCACCCCAACCACGGACTGTTTCAGCTGCTACCATCTGGCAAGCGGTATCGCAGCCTCAAGGCCCGAACTAACAGGCTAAGAGCCAGTTTTTTTCATCAGGCAACCAGGTTCATGAACAATGAACACTGATTGCCGGTGACCTGTTGCCTGTCTGACTGCTACACACCACTTATATTTCTAGTATTGCCGCTGTTATCACTTTATTATCACTGTTCATCACTTTATGCAGCGCCCGGAGATGGCATAGGAAAGGTGCAGTGTACAACAACCAGAGTGAAAACTGAGTACTCCCTTTCAGAGTTTCAGGAATGTAGAAAAGAGAAACTGTAAGAGATGGAATTTTTTTTTTTTGGAATGAATATATTTGGTGAGCAAGTCGAAAGCATCCTTTTATAGAAGAAGAAGAAAAAGGTGTTATAATATACGACAGAATACAGTTCTTCAGGGGAAAGTTTTAACATTTTAAAATTGAGCAGTGAATGGGGAAAGCAGTGAATGAATCTCGGGAAATGGAAATGAAAATGAGCAGAGAATCTCGGGAAATGGAAAATGGAAATGGGGGTGAAACACGTGATCGAAGAATGAATGAACAAATCAGAACAACGAATAAACGAATAAGAACAGAGAAGGAAATTTTTGGGGGGGATTTTTTTTTTTTTGGTTGAGATTTTAAACAAGGAAGTATGGGGTGAAAGACTGGGACAAAAACAGAGAACAAAAGTAATTGCAGCGCAATCGACGGACCGCTGAGAGAAAAACAAAGCCTCACGGTCGGACACGGTGGCCTACTAGTACGAGGCCTCAAAATACGCGACACGAATTAACCGACGATTTTGTATACATGTATGAAAAATTAACACCGAGAATCTTACTAAAGACACACGATAGGTACACACCCCGAAAGATAGACACAGTTTCGACCAAAACACAATTATGACTCAACTTCGAAAGCGTGAGTGCATGGACAGCTTCGAAAAGACGCGACCTCCAATATTGCGCAGGCGCCAACAGATCAATGAGTACTCCTATTTGCTCACTATTGTGCCGAAATTTCAGCTTCCTTGCTCAAAGGATGGCTGAGATATCGCCCGGACAAACAAGAAAGCAGACAAGAAAGAAAGCAAGAAACCAGAGTGAAAACTGAGTACTCCCTTTCATCGTGCGTCACTGCCGAGCCCCCTTCTGTGCCCGGCAATGACGCTTTGCAGTGCCTGGAGATGGCATAGGAAAGGTGCGGTGTACAACAAGTACAGATACATTTAAAGTACACCGCCCACATGCCGAATAATTAAATATCCTCCAGCGCGGAATTGCCGGGGCGCCTCTGTACTTGTTGTACACCGCACCTTTCCCATGCCATCTCCAGGCACTGCATAACGTCATTGCCGGGCACAGAAGGGGCTCGGCAATGACACATGCTGAAAGGGAGCACTCAGTTTTCACTCTGGTTGTTGTACACCGCACCTTTCCAATGCCATCTCCAGGCGCTGCATATCGTCATTGCCGGGCACCGAAGGGGGCTCGGCAATGACGCACGCTGAAAGGGAGTACTCAGTTTTCACTCTGGTTGTTTGTTTGTTTGTTTGTTTTCTTGCTTTCTTGTTTGTCTGGGCTATATCCCAGCCATCCTGTGAGCTTGGAAGCTGAAATTTCGGCACAATAGTGAGCAAGTCCTTTCTCAAAAATGTTATTTTTTTGTTTTTTGATTAATCAATTAATTGAGGAGTTATTTAATTATTAGCGAATAATTAAGTACTTATTTAATTAATTACATTTCCTTTCTCTTCTGACCAATAACTCAGGCACCTTTTGAGTTAGGAAGCTGACATTTGGGCAGGCCAGTGACCAAGTGATTTGGCTGCAATGGCTATTTTTGATTTATTAATTAATCAATTCATCAATTAATAAATTAATTATTTAATTATTCGATTAATGATGATAGTCTCACCGTGTCTCAAGACCGTGTCTCAAGACGATTAAAAAACTTTTTTAAAAATTATTTTAAGTTACAGATTCTGATGAAATGGTGGTGGTTTATATGTTCTTTGACCGAATTGATTAATAATTTAATTTTTTAATGATTATTATTTATTTATTTTCATTATTAATCATTTATTTATTTTCTTTCTCATTTGGCCAATATCTCAGGCACCTTTTGAGCTACGAAGCTAATATTTGGACATGACAGTGACCAAGTGATGTGGCTATCAAGGATATTTTTGATTTGTTGATTAATGATTTAATCGATTAATTATTTATTGATTAATCAATTAATTACTTAATTTTTTATTAATGACTTATTTAATTAAATTTCTAAAAGATACATCTTCGGATGAAGCACTAGTGGTTTAGTTATGCTATTAGCCAATTGATTGAGAAAATATTTTGTGATAATCTTTTATTGATTTTAATTATACAATTAATCAATCAATTAGTGTCCACCTCTCCCTCCCAATGCAGCCTCTACGAGCTGCACCACGGTATTGC
Organism: Myxine glutinosa; assembly: GCF_964187855.1. Taxonomy (NCBI): domain Eukaryota; kingdom Metazoa; phylum Chordata; class Myxini; order Myxiniformes; family Myxinidae; genus Myxine; species Myxine glutinosa. Next base: position 5,875 of record NW_027619980.1, read on the forward strand.
CGGGCGCAGGAGGCGCCCCGGCAATGCCGCGCTGTAGGATATTTAATTATTTGGCACGGGGGCGGTGTACTTTGAATGTATCTATTCTTGTTGTTCTTTCTTTTTGTTTTACCAGGTAGAAATTTGCATTTTGGCATATTTGTCAAGCCCAAATTCCATTTGAATGTGCTCCGAGTAGCGCTTTGCTAGTTTGAATTGATCTGCCAATTTGTCATCATTCAGTGTGAAGAGTTTTAGATCATCCACGTGCAGTAGATGGGTCGTCTTTCTTGGTTATTTGGTCATTTTCCTGTTGCACGTTAGATTGTATCGTGTCCTTGTTCATTCATGAAGATACTCAGTGAATCCAGAGCCAGACAAAACTGGCAGGGGAAAAGGCTGTGACCTTGTAAGATAACATGTTGTTTCTTTACTCCTGGTATTTCAATTTTTCCCCCCAAGTGAGGTCGTATCAGCGTTGTATTCCAGAGTGTCATTGCTTTCTCTATCATTGTGACTATTTGGGGATTAACTTTGTATGCTTAAATGCATTTTATAATCCATAAACGCGGGACACAATCAAAAGCTTTTTGTAATCTATTTCGACTGTGGATAAGTTGGTTTGTTGAAGCTTCCAATAGTCGAGTATAGTCTTGTTTAATAACAAATGGTCCATCGTTCCATAACATCCTCTCTGTTCTGTCTCTGAAGGTTCTTGTTGAGTGAGGTGTTTGTAAATTTCATCGGTGATTAATCTTCTTTGAAAGTTTGTATGCTGTTGGTAAACATGTTATCCGTCTATATTTGTGAGGTCGATTAGTTTCATTCGATTTTGGGATGAGAAGATTTTGGGATGTCGCTTTCTGTGAACCATTGATCCATTTGACTGTTCCCTTTGATGAGTTTGTTAAGTGCTCGAGCATAGTGAGTGTGGAGAGCATAGGCTACAGTTGTTTCAGCCAGAAGTTTGAGATCCCATCCGGACCTCGGCATTTGAAATTTTGCGTTTTTACTCCCGCCAGGGAGTAATGCATTCGATCGTGTCCGTGTGTGTGTGTGTGTTCGTGTGTTTATGAACAAAATATCTGGAAAAGTTCTGAACGGATTTGGATGAAAGTTGGTGGGATGATTGCCCTTGGGATAAGGAAGAATTGATTTATAGTTTTTGGTGAAGCTCAGGATATTATTCCGGATCCAGGAATTTTTTGAAGGATTGTTTACCATTGGAAGGATAGGGCTCGTTTTTTTTGTTTTTTTTTACATTATCTTCTATACATTCTATATTTAACATTGTGATATGAAAATAGTTTTCATATTTGTTGTAAATGTAGTTTAAACTCGTGGTTATGCTTTAGAGCGGTGTATTTTATTAGCAGCAGCGTCTTCAAGGTTTTTTTTTTTCTAATAAAGACATATTCTGTCATTTTAAAACCACCAAAGTGTGTATTCGGTTTCCCCGTTTCACAAAATGTATCGTTTGATACGTATAATGCTTTAAAACTGTTTTTTTGTTTGTTTGCTTTTTTTTAATCTCAGAAGAGATATCAACATTTACCTCAGCGAATGTCAATCGCGGTGTCAGTATTTGATGAACTTATAAAGACTTAGCTGAGTTATAAGTGTGACCAGCATGTGCACGGGATTCTTCCCAGAAGAATGAGTGTTCGCATTAGCTTGTTCGACTTAAAATGAGCGAGTTTTGTTTTCACGTTTGGGCCAGTTTTACATGTTGTATCCCTAAGGAATGAAACGAACGTTTTTCATGGCTTACAATTTTATTTGAAGTCACACATGCCTCAAAATACACTCACTTATGTATAATTGAACGCTGAATCCGAAAATGTAAGTGAAATTGCCTTGTTTTTTTTTAACATTATCTTCTATATAATTCTAAATATGTATCTGTGCAGTGTCTGTCTTGTGTTGTCTTGTCTTGTGTTGTCACTGAACTACTCCCTCAAACTTTTGTGAAATCGTACTATTCCAACGTGACCCACGGCGGGAGTATGCGCTCTACTGAGTGGCGTTCTAGTTGAGAGATGTTTTCTGATTTTCTCTTCATCTATTAACATTGAGTGCATTTCCTGTAGATGTTGTTTTTTATTGTCCAAGTGTCATATCCAATGTGCTTCCTTGTTGTGTTCTCTTTCGTCTTCATATACCCTTTTCCAGAATTTTTCAAGATCCTCTTTTTTAGGGGGGGTGCCACATTTTGTTTCTGTTTCCCAAGTTCTCTGTAGAACTTTTTCCAGTTGTTTTCAAACTGTTGATTTTGCTTTCTTCTGTTGTTCGCCTCATCATAGTTTTTTTGATTTTCCCTGCTACCTGGTATACTTGGAGCTTATTATGGCCCAATAATGGATCTAGCCCATTATTTATAATAATAATTCATTTATTTTGTATAGCGATTTTCCAGAAGCCCAAAGGCGCTTTGACAGAGTGGAAAACATAATGCATAACAATACATGAAAACAACAATTGCAAAAAGACAAGAATCAAGAAAACAAACAGCAGCGATATACGGTTTATATACCAACCACCAAAGGATTTATGATGTTTTATTTCTTCTTTTTTTGTCTGCTTCTGCTCTTAAGCTTTGGACTTGTTTTTCCCTTCTTGATTTGTTCTATTTGTCCCATTTCCTTCCTCGGTCGATCTCTCTGCTTCCTGTAAGTGTGTTGTTCTTCAGGGTGTTCCAAAAAGACGTTGCCAACTTTGGTTGTCAATATATTTAGTACGACAAATGATACAATGATACGCTTTGGTTTATATGATATATAAACTCATAAAGTTTTCTTTGTTTCCAAGTATGGTGGTTTAATGTCAAAGAAAAAGGCGACTCCACAGTTGAAAGCTCATTGCGTCAAATGGTTCATCAAGATGAGATCTGACACGCAAGTTCAGTGTAATTTCCATACAAGGTATGGAAGGAACCCCACATTGTGGACTTGTATCAGAGAGTGGTACAAGAGGTTTAAGGAGACTGGGAGTTGTCAGAAACAGAAAAGTACTGGTCGACCAATCACAAGTGCAGCAGACGTTGAACGTGTGCATGAATAATTTCAACAAAATCCCAGAAAATCACTCCGATGCACATGTAGAGAACTGGGACTACCAACCACCACTGTACACAGGATTTGCATCCAAAGAACTGGGACTACCAACCACCACTGTTCACAGGATTTGCATCCAAAGAACTGGGACTACCAACCACCACTGTACACAGGATTTGCATCCAGAGAACTGGGACTACCAACCACCACTGTACACAGGATTTGCATCCAGAAAACTGGGACCTCCAATGACCACTGTACACAGGATTTGCATCCAGAGAACTGGGACTACCAACCACCACTATACACAGGATTTGCATCCAGAGAACTGGGACTACCAACTAGCACTGTACACAGGATTTGCATCCAGAAAACTGGGATTTCCAACCACCACTGTCCACAGGATTTGTACCAAGGTGGCAAACCTGCAGAATCTTCATTCTGGGAGTACAGCTGCATGCACACTGGTGGACACAAACATGCTGAGCCAAACATGGCAATAAGTCATGTGCTACCTTGATGTCCTACGTGCGACAAACAGAACTTACACTAAAATATATTGATGGTGCACACTAAATTTTGAGTTTCTGTAACATATAAACCAAAGGGTATCGTTGTATCATTTGTCGTTTTAAATATATTGTTACGTTTGTGGGGGAAGATGATGAAATACCATTGTGGAGATAGGATCGTATAGGTATAGCATGGACCATGTGTTGTGAAAATCAACCAAGTCCACAACTTTGTCCCATAGGTAGGTTTAATAACAATCAGATCTCTGGCATCATCCTGTAAAATACAATCATGCAATATATATCAGGATCGTGGCATCATATAGGGAGGATCGATAATATTAGTCAAAGCAAGCAAGCCGAGAATATAAAAGGGTACATACCATCTGAGTCTACATGTCATAGAATAATGTCGCAGGAGTGGCCCGAAGTCACGGACGTCCGAGGTCTTATAGACGCCTCTCAGTGGTTTAAGCGAGCATCACACCTGAGTTCAACTTTAATGCATTTTCACTACATTCTCCCCGCCGTTAGAACTACACTGCCGCTAGGCAGGAATCAAGCGTGCGTCAGCATTAATTGATTAGGAATGTCAATCCAGGTCAGTCGGTCCATCCGTAGCGGTCAGGGCGGCGAATTATCCCGCCAGCATGGGTACGGAAACTACCGGGTACGACATCCCCAAGCCCGGAGTTCCCTGCATCGGAGTAGCTGCTGGAGGCAGGTGTCGGAGGGGGCACCTCAGTGCCTTCAGGCAGGGGTGTATCTGGCGAGGGGAGGGACGGAAGATGCTTCATAGTGGGAGCTTCGGGAGAGTCCATAGACTCGCAAATAGGTTCGTCGATATCCCTATAAGGGTCGATGACCCCACAAGGGGCGAGATGGCGTACGGAGACAGTGGAATCACGTCCATCTGCCGTCATCACACGAGCATGCTCGGGATTAGCCTGGAGTACCTGCACCTTATCCACTAAGGGATCGTACTTGCTCGTGCGAACCGCACGTTTGAGAGAAGCCGGCCCCGGCTCAGCGAGCCAACTGGGTAAAGATCGGATACTACCCGAGCTCCTAGGGTGGTGGAACAGTCTTTCGTGAGGAGTCTGGTTGGTGGCCATACATAGTAGAGCCCTGATCGAGTTCAGCGCCGCAGGTAGCGACCAAGCCCATTTATCTAGGCCCCGGCCGAGGGTCCTGAGGCTTAGCATAACGGCCCTCCATATGATCCCATTAAAGCGTTCGACCTGCCCATTCGCCTGCGGCCTGTACGGTGTGGTGAAACTCGAAGCGACATTATTCTGGAGCAAGAAGCACCTCACTTCCTGGGACAGGAACACCGCACCCCGATCTGTATGCACTTAGGCCGGATACCCAAACATAGAAAACAAATTCTGCAGGCACCGTATGACTGTGGGAGCTGTCATATCTGCGCACGTATAAGCGAAAGGGAATCGCGAGTACTCATCAACGACAGTGAGCAGATAACGAGAGTTACTCGACACCGGCAGCGGGCCTTTGAAATCCATCGCCAATCTCTCCCACGGTCTAGTAGCCCTGACCAGCGTCCCCATGGGAGGGTTGTAAAAACGCGGTTTGAGTTCCGCACATACAGCGCAGTCGCGGCAGATCCGGTGGATGTCCTCAATCGAGTATGCCAGATTACCACGACGCACAAAATGAGCAAAACAGTCACCCCAGGATGACACATAGTGTCGTGCAAAGCGCGCAGACCCTCCAAAGTTATGAGACCCGCACACGTAGCCGGCCTTGATAAGGCGTCGGCGACCAGGTTATCCTTCCCCGGGCGATATTTGATGGTGTAGCAGAAGTCGCCAGCGAGTTCAATACGCCAGAGAGTGATTTTCTCATTCTTTATGTGTTGGGCATGTAAGGTGTCGTACATAAATGCCACGCTTTGTTGGTCTGTGATGATTTGGAAGCATCGCCCGAGCAAGTACGAATGCCATCGCCGAATCGACCCGACGATCGCGTACGCTTCCTTTTCGACAGACGAATGCCTCCGCTCAGCGGAGGTGAGATTCCGCGAAAAGAAAGCCACAGGGCGCCCCCCCTGGGAGAGAGTCGCCGCTATCCCATGAACTGAGGCATCACTTTCTAAGACGAAAGATTTGCTCTCGTCGATCGTCGCCACAGCGGCGCCAGCGATGTCGTCCTTAAGGCCCCTAAAGGCAGCCAAGGCGGCTGGGCTCATGGGGAACGCGTCGCAGGCCACAAGTGGGCGGAGTTTCACGGAGAAATTTTGCACCCACTTTGAATAATGGACGAACAGCCCGAGAGCATGCTTCAGCGAAGCTCGATCGCAGGGCGGGGCCATATCGAGCAAGGGTCGCAGACGCTCCTTATCAGGAGCAACAGAGCCGTGGGTCACGGTGTACCCCAGAAGATCTATCTTGCGCATAGAGTAACGACATTTAGCCTCATTCATGGTTAAACGATACCTCTGCGCGACCTCGTGGAAGCGCTTCAAATTCGCATCATGATGCCCCTGGTCATGCCCGCAAACCGTATGATTGTCCAGATATACAAAGACATCGGTCAAGTTCACCTTAGCGATGAGGTCGTCCATAGCCCTCTGAAAACAGGAAACCCCGTTTGTCACCCCAAAAGCTAGTCGGGTGAACTGGTATAACCTTTGACCTGATTCAAACGCGGTATATATGCGGTCTACCTGAATGATGGGGATCTGATGATACGCACTGCATAGATGGAGAGTGCTGTAGACTGAGTACTGGGCAACCTGTCGAAGCAAGGCGTCCATTCCCGGGAGGGGGTAGGCGTCCAGCTGTGTAAATCGATTAATCGTCTGCGAATAGTCGATTACCATTCGTTTGCGATGCGCCTCACTTCGCACCACTAAGACCTGTGCCCGCCACGGCGACCGGCTAGGTTCTATGATACCTTCCTTTAAGAGCTGGGCTGTCTCTTCCGCAATGAATTGCGCATCAGCTCGGGAGTAGCGCCGTGATTTTACCGCTACCGGTGTGCAGTCTGTGGTCATATTGGGGAACAGCGACAGAGGCTCAATCTCCATCCCTGCGAGTGCACAAACAGCCAGCGTATCAGTACCACCAAATTCCATTTCCAATAGTCGCTTAAGAAAGTCGTGTCCGAACAAGATATCAGCACATAGAGCAGGCAAGACCATGAGATGTGCATCTGGAAGCATTTGTCCCTTTATCACAAGCTTCAATCGACATTCCCCTTTTGTGTTGAGCCTAAGCCCTTGGGAGGCCATAAAGATCCGACAGCATGTCCCGAGAATCGGCCATCCATGTTTTTGCACCAGTCGATGATCGATATAACTATCCGTGGACCCTGTATCGATGAGTCCGTGCAAAAATTCCCTCGATCATAAGTGGGATGATGGCCTGAGCCAGGCCAGGCGGTCCGGCAGACGCCGAGCCATCAGAGCGAGACGATCGCACCTCACGTGTAGATCCGACGCCAGCTGCAGTTCTCCGTTTGTTCGATCAGCCTCCGGAGGGCGCTCGTGTCATGCGCATAGTTTGAAAGCCATCTGCAGTCTTCCGTGCCAAAACAGGAGCTTGTAGTGCGTATGAGCAGCCTTCGGATGGCGCTAGAGCAGCGCGGTGAGTCTCCTAGCCATCATGAGACGTTCGGATACCAGCCAAGGACAGTCGCTCCGCGTTCGGTCGTATTTTCGCCAGTTGTTTTGGCGGTCCGTTGAATCTCACCAAGGTCGAGCGCGCAGCCAGGGGCCCACGAGGAGGTACGCCGCTCAACAAAGGCGGGTGAGGCGCCCCGCTCTGTGTTCGGCCATTTGGCCCGGCGATAAGCACATTCATTGTCGCGCGTGTTCGTTTGCCCCACGCAGCTTTTCGGCACACTTTTGCGAAATGCCCCTTTGTTGAACACAGATGACATATCGCCTCCTGAGCCGGGCACGCCGATCGGGGATGTTGCAGATTCCCACAGAAATAGCACGTAGCGTTTCGTCCGGGCTTTGGACCCGTAGCTGCAGCCAAGCCGGAATCAGGGTCCTCCTCGGGGGAAGCCAGGGGTTCCGGCAGGGATGCCGTGTCTGCTTCCGGGTCGTCGGCGGTAGCTCTCTCCGGTCGGGCTTGACGAGAAATCCCTGCAGTGACGCGCGTGTGATCATAAGCATCAGATTGTTCATGAGCTGTAGTGTAGACGTGAGCCAGCCGTAAAGCCCCCGTGAACGTCAAGTCCTCAACCTCAAGAAGCCTCTGTCTAACGGAAGAAGACCCAATTCCTGAGACAAAAGAATCACGTACAAGGTCGTCCTGGACTTGCTCGTGTGTCCGCACCTCCTGGGCGCTCTCAGCGAGCAGACGTCGCAGCTCTTGTGCGAAGTGGTCTCGCGACTCTGTGTGCTGTTCAGTCCGCTTGGCGAGCAGATGCCGAGAATAGACCACGCTTCGCTTTTTAATGTAAATTCGCTTTCGCTCCTTCACCGCTGCATTGAATGTCGTACACTGTTCGATTCCCCTGTAGACAGTGTGGTGTACTTTAGTTTGCAGTACCTGTAATTTTGTTTCTTCAGTGACATCGGCGTCCTGGGCTTTGAACTGATTGTCCAGGGACTTTAGCCAATGCGTCAGCTCCGAGGCCGAATCCGTGGCTTGTGGGTCGGCGGAAAATTGCGGCACCTGGATCATCTTGTGTCCCGCCATGTCCGCCTCGTGTCCTCGAGTGGACGGTAGACTGATTGTTATTAAGTGTCGTGAAAATCAACCAAGTCCACAACTTTGTCCCATAGGTAGGTTTAATAACAATCAGATCTCTGGCATCATCCTGTAAAATACAATCATGCAATATATAACAGGATCGTGGCATCATATAGGAAGGATTGATAATATTAGTCAAAGCAAGCAAGCCTAGAATATAAAAGGGTACATACCATCCGAGTCTACATGTCATAGAATAATGTCGCGGGAGTGGCCCGAAGTCGCGGACGTCCGAGGTCTTATAGACGCCTCTCAGTGGTTTAAGCGAGCATCACACCTGGGTTCAACTTTAATGCATTTTCAATACACCATGGACGAGTAGGAGATATCTCGATGTATTTAAGCAGGGAAACGAGCTTAAGGTTCGTTTACGTGTCACTACACGGGGGGTGGTGTTATGTTCACCAGGTTAGGGTCTGAGGCTAGTTTCTCCCATTATGTGATTGCCTTCTGTGGTTTTTCCCTACGTTTATTTTACAACAACTATCACAACAACCTCCCGTTAACCAGCAATAACCCGAAATAACTGCCAACAGTGTGCTTGCCAAATAACTGCCAATAACTGCCAACAACTGCCAACGCTAATTCACCCCAGATCCACCTTGTTTGAAATTCCAACTTCTTTCCTGGAAGTCCTGGCAGTGTCCATATGTTTTATACCTCTCCCACCGCCCCCTTCCCATGCCCCGCCCCCCCCAAAGCCCCCGCCCTCTCTCAGATCTCTCGATGTCTCCATGTCTCTCGGTCCCTGCTCTCAAATGTTGTGTTTGTGTCCTTCCCCCTCTCTCCCCATCTTGTCTACCGCTCCCGATGTTATATGTTTTATGTGTCGGTTTGTCTTTCTGTGTGATTAATGTTCGCTCTTTCACGAGCCTCGATCTTGTATACAAAAAAAAAAAAAAAAAAAAAAAAAAAAACAGAAGCCAAACATTCTCGATCAGCAAGTAAATGCCACCCACCACCTGAGTGAGGAAAAAGGCCACACCCCGAAGTTCGTCATTAGTCAAGCAAGACCATGGGGCGATTCGACGGAGCTCGGCGATTGACAGAGTGATATCAGAGCGAGAAGGTTCGAAAAGGAAGAAGAAGTCTCTCTCTCGGTCTGGCTTTCATCTCGGGTGGTCGCTTTGTCTTGTGTGCGCCTTTGAAGAGAACATTTTGGAGCTTTGTGGAGCCTTTGCCACGTTGAAGGAGGAGGTGTTGTTGGGCTGTGGGCTCATCAAGGAGCTGTGGTCCGCGTGGCATGTAGCAGTGGAGAACGAAAGGCGGCCGGCGTGGCTGCTTGCTTCACACCTGGGCATTTTTGACACTTGGTTTCGGCGCCATTGTTGGAGCATTTCCCACATAGGTGGTTGCATGGACTGCCGCGACGATGAAGCTCCCAGGCACATTTTGCACCAGAGCTGTGTACCAGCCGACTCAACAAAACCTTTTATTACAGCTTAGCCCATAGGGCAAAGCAGTCAAGAACAGTGTTTGTCCGTCTGTCCGTATGTATGTATGTATGTATGTATGTCCCCTCAAACATATACCAATCAGAGCTGAGGATCTGGTCACATGACAGGGTGATGTGATTACGACTGATGTTATTACAGCGTAAAACGGCTGACTCCACACTCCGGCATTTTGATTCCAATGTCGTTCAGGCCGAACATATCATCGAACCTGTCACATATCACAACCTGCCATGCTCTACCTTTACGATTTTCATTCAGTGTGAAACACAAGCAAACCGATTGTTAAAATGATCATCAAATATTGAAAGCATAGTCATTTTTTTTTTTTGCATACAAGATCGAGGCTCGTGTAAGAGCTAACATTAATCAAAAAAGACAAACTGACACATAAAACATATGATAAAGGGAGCGGGAGACAAGATGGGGAGAGAGAGGGAAGCACATAAGTACAACATTTGAGAGCAGGGACATCAGGAGATCTGTGGGAGGGAGAGAGCTTGGGGGGAGGAGGCATGGAAAGGGGGGTGGGGGTGGGAGAGGTATAAAACACATTGACATGGCTAGGACTTCCAGGACAGAAGTCGGAATTTCAAAAAAGTGGATTTGGGGGTGAATTAACGGGGGTAGAAAAAAATCAATGGTTTGGATGGGGGAAGACAGGAGATGGTGGTGAACAGCTGTTTTAAAGATCTGGAGGGAGGAGTGGGATTGAAGAGAGTGAGGGACTTTGTTCCAGAGGTGGGAGAAAAGAGGAATGAAAGAGTGAAGGTGAATAGAGAGTCTTGATTTTGGCAGTTTAACCATAAGAGGGTTGCTAGCAGAGCTTGTGCGACCAGTAGGAATATTTGGGGGACAGAGCACAGAGAGAGCTGGGGGAGCTAGGACAGAGAGGAGTCGGTAGAAGACAGAAAGACCACCAACCTGCCTGCGGTGAGTGATTGAAAGGCCCTCGGAGTTAGCTTCATCGCGGGAGATTCCAATGATTCTAAAAGCTTTGGTTTCAACAGCGTGAAGCCGAGCTATGTGTGAGGCAGGAGCACCGGCCCAGAGGGGGGAACAGTATTCCATTGATCTGCGGATGAAGTCATCTTCAATATATTAACTTTATTATATTAACTTCAATATATTCAATATATTAACATAGTCATCTTCAATATATTAACGTAGTCATCTTCAATATATTAACGTTGCGGCAGTTTTATGTCTGGCCGTCACGCTACGCCATTACGTCTATGATGTCATTACGACGGTTGACTCCACCGACCGACATTTTAATTAACTAGTACACCCGCTCACTATGGGAGCGGCAGGAAGGGTCATGCCTCTTTGAGGTATATAGATTACAGTAGATCTATGATTGGGTCTCAAGAACATTGGGTGTGTGGTCATTTACCAAGTTTCTTGTGGAGAGATCGCCAAGTGGTTTAACCCTCTGGAGTCTATAGGCCGATTCAATCGGCTTCAAGCATGCGCCGAAATGTCTACAAGCCTAATTGATTGGCTCTAACCGCATTACCGCATCTAACCGCATAGTAGACTCCAGAGGGTTAAGCATTTGAGCAAGCACTCCATTCAAAACCGTTAACGAACGGCTGGCTTGGCAAGCGCTAGCTAGCTGCTTGGTAAATGAGCACACCTCGGTCTTCTTCCCTTTCAGTTTTGTGTTAAACAGCAGGAAAAGTGTGTTTCATTGGTGGTTTTCAAAACAAAACCTTAATTGGTGGGTTTCAAAAGGCCGCTACGAAAAACTAGTATCCCACTTTCGTGGCAGGAAGAGTCATGTTATTTACCCAACCCTTGTGGGGTATATAGATTACAGTAGATCTTCGCTCAATTCTGTAGGTAAAACTTACCTCAGGGATGTCGGGATTCCTCCAAATTTCTTTGTTCAACATAATAAACAGCATTAGCGACTGTTTAAAAAGCTAATGATACGTGTTTGTGGTTTATAATATTTTACAAGCCCAGATACACCTCTGTTAGACTTCCGGTCTTGTTTTTATTTCATCATTCCCCTGTTATGTGTTTGTGTCTGAGTGGAGACGTCTCACATTAGGATTTATTTTACCTCCACCTTTATTTTGCCGTGCTTGACTTTCATTAAATCATTATTGTGGCATATTTTATTTGTTGTGTCTTGTTTGCATGGTGTGGGTTTTGGGAATCAACCCGTGTCCTTCGTCCAGGTAAGCACCTCGTTCCTTCACCCCGCGCACCCCGACGGACCAACCGCCAGTTTCAGCTACGTGCCTCGGGAATTAAGGACCATTTCAGCTATTCGTCACCCAGCGGTGTTAACCGCAAGTCTGACAGGACAATATCAACAACCACAGTTGTCGTTTTGGAACCCCATGTACATTATTCGTGAATCAGCATCTAAAAAAGCTGTGATGAATATCTCATTAACAATGTCCCTCGCCTTGCTCCCTGGGTGTATAGCTAGGCCGGTATCTATACCCCAACGCTAGCCCGGTATCTATATCAAGAATGTAACTCCTACGAATGAATGGCAAGGCCTCCTGCAGAAACTTGAACACTGTGCGTCGTATCATGTTCTCTGAACTCTCGAGTTAGAACACATCAAGTGTCTATTTACGAGCTAATTTCTCTTTTAATGTGTACTTCAGATCATTTGCTAACCATTCTCTAAAGTCTAAGTGATGTGCAGGTCAACCTCACAGTCACACCTCATAATTGAAGGCAAAACATTTCTCCATCTCTATATATAAAGGAGGAGTGAGTGTCTGTGTGTGTGTGTGTGTGTGTGTGTGTGTGTGTGTGTTGTGTATATGTGTGTCTGTCTGGATGTCCGCTTATAACTCAAGAACTACACATCGGAGAAAAGTTTTAGACACAGATTCGGAATCAGCATAAAATCCTGGTGGTTATAGGCTACGTTTTATTTTAATATCAATGGTTTAAAAAAACCGCGCCACCTGCAATTCCATGGTGGTTTGTGGCGGCGCTAGACGTTCGGGGTGTATTGCAATGGTTTGTCGGGTTTGGCTGTGGGTCCAGAATAGCTCCCATTTCCTCATGTTCTTCCACTTTTATTTTGATTCTTCTGTTACAACGCCTTCCATATGTACCTTATATCCCCCCGACGAGGCCTCTACATAATTTCATGCGGCAGAATTTCGTGCATTTTGGGTGAAAGAAGTGAGACGAAGTTGTAGGAGGAAGAAGAGGCGCGGCTACTGTGGAAGGCGTCAATCGTGAGTGGAAATGGCGGGAATTGCGTTTGTATCGCAAAGTAAAGGATCTGCATTCATTTCTGAACTTGCATTGGTGGATTGTAAAACATCTGCATTATTTTTCATAAAAAAACTTTATGTTGAACTTGAAGGCTCCAAGCACGGACTATATATATAGCCCTCATTGAGGTAAAAAGTAAAAGTAAAAATCCTGCTATCGCTTGCCAAGCTAGCCGTTCCCCCCCCCTCCCCCCCTCCCCTCTCCCTCCTCCCCCCTTCCCCCTCCCCCCTCCCCCCTTCCCCCTCCCCCTTCCCCCTCCCCCCTCCCCCTCCTCCCCCTCCCTCCTCTTCTCCCTTCTCCTCCTCCCCCTCCCTCCTCTTCTCCCCTCCCCCCCTCTTCTCCCCCTCCCCCCCTCTTCTCCCCTTCCCACCCTCTCCTCCCCTCCCCACCCTCTCCTCCCCTCCCCTCCCCACCCTCTCCTCCCCTCCCCTCCCCACCCTCTCCTCCCCTCCCCTCCCCACCCTCCCCTCCCCACCCCACCCTCTCCCCTCCCCTCCCCACCCTCTCCCCTCGACTCCCCCCCCCGCCCCCCGTTCCCCTCCCCTCCCCCCCATTCCCCTCCCCTCCCCCCCCGTTCCCCTCCCCTCCCCCCCGTTCCCCTCCCCTCCCCCCCCCGTTCCCCTCCCCTCCCCCCCCGTTTCCCTCCCTCCCCTCCCCCCCGTTTCCCTCCCTCCCCCTCCCCCCCGTTTCCCTCCCTCCCCTCCCCCCCCCCTTCCCTCCCCCTCCCCCCCTTCCCCTCCCCCCTTCCCTCAACTCCACCTCCCCCTCCACTCCCCCCTCCCCCCTCCCCGTCCACTCTCCCCCTCACCCCTCCCCCTCACCCCTCCCCCTCACCCCGCCCCCCTCCCCCCTCCCCCTCCCCCTCCCCCTCCCCCTCCCCCCTCCCCCTCCCCTCCCCTCCCCTCCCCCTCCCCTCCCACTCCCTCCCCCTCCCCCCTCACCCCCCTCCCCCTCCCCCCTCACCCCACTCCCCCCTCTCCCCTTCCTCCCCCTCAACTCCCCCCTCCCCCTCCCCCTCCACTCCCCCCTCCCCTCACCCCTCCCCTCACCTCACCTCCCCCTCCCCTCCCCCTCCTCTCCCTCCTCCCCTCTCCCCCTCCCCTCCCCCTCCCCCCTCACGTTCCCCCTCCCCCCTCATCTCCCCTCTCCCCCCTCCCCCCTCACCTCCCCCCTCCCCTCTTCTCCTCCCCCTCCCTCCTCTTCTCCCCTCTCCTCATCCCCCTCCCTCCTCTTCTCCCCTCCCCCCCTCTTCTCCCCTCCCCCTCTTCTCCCCTCCCTACCCTCTCCTCCCCTCCCCCCCGTTCCCCTCCCCTCCCCCCCCGTTCCCCTCCCCTCCCCCCCCCCGTTCCCCTCCCCTCCCCCCCCCGTTCCCCTCCCCTCCCCCCCCGTTCCCCTCCCCTCCCCCCCCGTTCCCCTCCCCCCCATTCCCCTCCCCTCCCCCCCCCCCGTTCCCCTCCCTGCCCCCCGTTCCCCTCCCCTCCCCCCCATTCCCCTCCCCTCCCCCCCATTCCCCTCCCCTCCCCCCCGTTCCCCCTCCCCTCCCCCCCGTTTCCCTCCCTCCCCTCCCCCCCCGTTTCCCTCCCTCCCCTCCCCCCCGTTTCCCCTCCCTCCCCTCCCCCCCGTTTCCTCCCCTTCCCTCCCCCTCCCCCCTTCCCCTCCCCCCTTCCCCTCAACTCCACCTCCCCCTCCCCCTCCACTCCCACTCCCCCTCCACTCCCCCTCCCCCTCTCCTCCCCCTCCCCCCTCCCCGTCCACTCTCCCCCTCACCCCTCCCCCTCACCCCTCCCCTCACCCCGCCCCCCCTCCCCCTCCCCCCTCCCCCTCCCCCTCCCCCTCCCCTCCCCTCCCCCTCCCCTCCACTCCCTCCCCTCCCCTCCCCCTCCCCCCTCACCCCCCTCCCCCTCCCCCCTCACCCCACTCCCCCCTCTCCCCTTCCTCCCCCTCCCCCCTTCCCCTCAACTCCCCCTCAACTTCCCCCTCCCCTCCCCCCTCCCCTCCCCCTCCACTCCCCACTCCCCTCACCCTCCCCCTCACCTCACCTCCCCCTCCCCTCCCCCTTCCTCTCCCCCCTCCCTTCTCCCCCCTCCCCTCCCCCTCCCCCCTCACGTCCCCCCTCCCCCCTCATCTCCCCCCTCCCCCCTCCCCCCTCACCTCCCCCTCCCCTCTTCTCCTCCCCCTCCCTCCTCTTCTCCCCTCTCCTCATCCCCCTCCCTCCTCTTCTCCCCTCCCCCCCTCTTCTCCCCCTCCCCCTCTTCTCCCCTCCCTACCCTCTCCTCCCCTCCCCCCCCGTTCCCCTCCCCTCCCCCCCGTTCCCCTCCCCTCCCCCCCCGTTCCCCTCCCCTCCCCCCCCGTTCCCCTCCCCTCCCCCCCCCCGTTCCCCTCCCCTCCTCCCCCCCCCCGTTCCGTTCCCCTCCCCCCCCCCGTTCCCCTCCCCTCCCCTTCCTCCTCCCCTCCCTTGCCCCACCCAGCAACGCCGGGTACTTCCCATGGCCAGCTGTACGTGGGCTGCTCGAGGGTTGTAAAAACCAAGCAATCTTTGTCTTGGCACCAAGTAAGAAAACCAAAAATGTTGTATACCAAGAGGTTTTGAGAAATTGAAAATTGACAAAACGTCATGTAGGAAATGTACTGTGATATTGCTCTAAAATATACATGTTCTTTTCATCATATATTTGTCTTATTCTTATTCAACCCGGGTGAAGTCCCCCTCCCCCCTCTCCCTCCCCTCCCCCCTCTCCCTCCCCTCTCCCTCCCACTCCCCCTCCCCTCCCCCCTCACCCCTCCCCCTCACCCCTCACCCCCTCACCCTCCCCCCTCACCCCCTCCCATCCCCCTCCCCTCCCCCTCCTCCCTCCCCCTCCCCCCTCCCCCTCCCCCTCCCCTCCCCTCCCCCACTCCCTCCCCCTCCCCCCCTCACCCTCCTCCCCCTCCTCCCTTGCCCCCACTCCCCCTCCCCCCTCACCCCACTCCCCCTCCCCCTCCCTCCCCCTCACCCCTTCCCCTCAACTCCCCCCTCCCCCTCCCCCTCCCCCTCCACTCCCCCTCACCCCTCCCCTCACCTCCCCCTCCCCTCCCCCTCCCTCTCCCCCTCCCCCTCTCCCCCTCCCCTCCCCCCTCTTCCTCACCCCCTCCCCTCCCCCTCACCTCCCCCCTCCCCCCTCCCCGTCCACTCCCCCTCCACTCCCCCTCCTCCCCCTCCCTCCTCTTCTCCCCTCTCCTCGTCCCCCTCCCTCCTCTTCTCCCCTCTCCTCGTCCCCCTCCCTCCTCTTCTCCCCTCCCCCCTCCCCGTCCACTCTCCCCCTCACCCCCTCCCCCTCCCCCTGCCCCCTGCCCCCTCCCCCCACTCCCCCTCCCCCTCCCCCCTCCCCCCTCCCCCTCCCCCTCCCCTCCCACTCCCTCCCCTTCCCCCTCACCCCCTCCCCCCTCCTCCCTCACCCCACTCCCCCCTCCCCCCTCCCCCCCTCTCCCTCCCCTCCCCCCTCCCACTCCCCTCCCCCCTCCCCCTCCCCTTCCCCTCACCCCTCCCCCCTCCCCCTCACCCCCTCACCCTCCCCCCTCCACCCCTTCCCCTCCCCCCTCCCCCCATCCCCCTCCCCCCTTCTCCCTCCCCCCTCCCCCTCCCCCTCCCCTCCCCTCCCCCACTCCCTCCCCCTCCCCCCTCCCCCCCCCCCCCTCCCCCTCCCCCTCCCCCTCCCCCCTCCCCTCCCCCTCCCCTCCCCCTCCCCCTCTCCTCCCACTCCCTCCCCCTCCCCCCTCACCCCCCTCCCCCTCACCCCACTCCCCCCTCTCCCCTTCCTCCCCCTCCCCCCTTCCCCTCAACTCCCCCCTCCCCCTCCCCCTCCACTCCCCCTCCCCTCACCCCCTCCCCTCACCTCACCTCCCCTCCCCTCCCCCTTCCTCTCCCCCCTCCCCCCCCGTCCCGTCCCTCCCCCTCCTCCCCCTCCCTCCTCTTCTCCCCTCTCCTCGTCCCCCTCCCTCCTCTTCTCCCCTCCCCCCTCTTCTCCCCTCCCCCCTCTCCCTCCCCTCCCCCCTCTCCCTCCCCTCCCACTCCCCCTCCCCTCCCCCCTCCTCCTCCCCTCCCCCTCCCCCTCCCCGTCCACTCTCCCCCTCACCCCCTCCCCCTCCCCCCGCCCCCTCCCCCCTCCCCCCACTCCCCCTCCCCCTCCCCTCCCCCCCCTCCCCCCTCCCCCTCCCCCTCCCCTCCCACTCCCTCCACTCCCCCCTCACCCCCCTCCCCCTCCCCCTCACCCCACTCCCCCCTCTCCCCTTCCTCCCCCTCCCCCTTCCCCTCAACTCCCCCTCCCCCCTCCCCCTCCACTCCCCCCTCCCCTCAACCCTCCCCCTCCCCCCTTCCCCTCAACTCCCCCCCTCCCCCTCCCCCTCCACTCCCCCCTCCCCTCAACCCTCCCCTCACCTCCCCCTCCCCTCCCCCTTCCTCTCCCCTCCCTTGCCCCCACCCGGCAACGCCGGGTACTTCCCATGGCCAGCTGTACGTGGGCTGCTCGAGGGTTGTAAAAACCAAGCAATCTTTATGTCTTGGCACCAAGTAAGAAAACCAGAAATGTTGTATACCAAGAGGTTTTGAGAAATTGAAAATTGACAAAACGTCATGTAGGAAATGTACTGTGATATTGCTCTAAAATATACATGTTCTTTTCATCATATATTTGTCTTATTCTTATTCAACCCGGGCGAAGTCCCCCCTCCCCCCCTC
>NW_027619981.1:0-22500 GCF_964187855.1 Myxine glutinosa
GGGAGGCCAAGAGTCACCACTGCAAGGCAGGACAGGCAGATGGTCCGAAGTCACCTGCGGGATCGATTCCGTCCAGCATCCCGCACTGGGGCAGACACTCCGGGGCATGCAAACCCACGGATCTCCAATGATACTGCACGAAGACGACTGCATGACTATTGCAGTCATGCAAGAAACTTACCACTTGTTTGAAATGTAATAAAATTGTAACAGTTCAAAATAAAACAAACCAACAATTGCTAATTGAAACATTGGCATTTTATTGATGACATGTCAAGTTTTTGACCAAGATACACCATCTCATCAGTTTGTTCGACAGTACAGAACAGCACAGGGTGCAATGTCAGTCCCCTTTCAATAGCGTGTGTGGCCACCATTGTTTTGGATACAGGCAGTGCATCGTCGGCGTATACTGCCTACCAGTCTTTGGATGGATTGCTGCTGGATTCTGTCCCACTCAGTCCTCAATGTCTGAAGCAGCTCTGCCCGTGTCCTGGCCCTGCCAACTACGCGTCTCCCAAGCTCATCCCACAGGTGCTCTATGGGATTCAGGTCAGGGGAGAGCGCAGGCCACTGCATGGTGTTGATGTTCTCGCCTTGGAGAAATGCAGTGGTAAAGCGAGCAGCATGGGGACGAGCGTTGTCATGCTGAAAGGTTCTCAGTTCTGGGTGGTCTAGCAGGAATGGCAGCAGATGAGGTCGCAGGATGTTATCCACATACCGCTGGGCATTAAGATTCCCATCCACAACCACCAGTGGCGTCCTGTACCGGCCTGATATGGCAGCCCACACCATCACACTTGGGCCACCCCACCTGTTGGCTTGACGCACGCAACAATCGGCATATCGCTCGCCAGTTCTTCTACAGACACGCTCACGCCCATCAGGACTGTCCACACAGAACCTTGACTCATCGCTGAAAGCGACCTCGTTCCACTGCGCCAAGGTCCACCACTGATGCTGCTGGCACCATCTCTGTCGGTTGCGGCGATGGGCAGCCGTCATCACGGGGCCTCTGTATGGTCTTCTGGCAGTCAGACCATAGTCATGCAGTCGTCTTCGGGCAGTATCATTGGAGATCCGTGGGTTTGCACGCCCCGGAGTTTCTGCCGCAGTGCGGGATGCTGGACGGAATCGATCCCGCAGGTGACTTCGGACCATCTGCCTATCCTGCCTTGCAGTGGTGACTCTTGGCCTCCCTGATTGAGGTCTGTCATCTGCAGAGTTGTGGAGGGTGTCTCTGTCCACCAGGGCCGATATCGTCTGGTGTGAACAGCCAAGGCGACGTGCCACCTCACGGTAGCTCAGTCCGCCTTGCAGCATGCCAAGGGCACGCTGCCGTTGATCCCTTGACAATCGTGGCATGTTGATTGAAATGCCCATTTTGCACTGGCCTTTTTAAAGCCAATGTCAAGACATCACGTGCAGCTCACTAAAATCATCCCGTACCCCTTGGCTAATCACTGACAGTCAAAATGGCTGTTCAACAGCTGTGCTATGAAGTGACCACTGAAGGTTCAAGTGACCATCCGTGACCGTTTTGTCTGACAGTGAGGACACTATTGTCCACAAATAAGTTAACACATTTACTACACACAGTGTTATTGTTGATATTTAAAGGTTTCAAAGGTGGTAAGTTTCTTTTGCGTTTCAGTACATATACAGTCACGTGAAAAAGTAAGTACACCCCATGTAAAGTTTTGACTTTTTCAACATATTTCGACAAACAGCAGCTATTTGATCTTCATTTCAACAATATTGATAGACAAAGCTGATATAATATAACAAATATCATGAAACATTTACATTTTGTAGGTTTTTTATTTACATTTTGTAGTCCATTGCATAATTTAAATAGACATAAATGCAAATATCGCATGTGGAAAAAGTAAGTACCCCCTTTTTTTTTTTTTTTTTTTTTTTTTTTTTTTTGTATACAAGATCGAGGCTCGTGAAAGAGCGAACATTAATCACACAGAAAGACAAACCGACACATAAAACATATAACATAGGGAGCGGTTGACAAGATGGGGAGAGAGGGGGAAGGACACAAACACAACATTTGAGAGCAGGGACCGAGAGACATGGAGACATCGAGAGATCTGAGAGAGTGCGAGGGCTTTGGGGGGGGGGGGGGGCGTGGGAAGGGGGCAGTGGGAGAGGTATAAAACATATGGACACTGCCAGGACTTCCAGGAAAGAAGTTGGAATTTCAAACAAGGTGGATCTGGGGTGAATTAGCGGGGGTAGAAAAGATCAAGGTTTTGGATGGGGGAAGATAAGAGATGGTGGTGAACAGCTGTTTTAAAGACCTGGAGGGAGGAGTGGGATTGAAGGGAGTGAGGGAGTTTGTTCCAGAGGCGGGAGAAAAGAGGAATGAAAGAGTGAAGGTGAGCGGAGAGCCGAGATTTCGGCAGTTTAACCATCAGAGGGTTGCTGGCAGATCTTGTGCGACCTGTAGGAATATTTGGGGGACAGAGCACAGAGAGAGCTGGGGGTGCAAGGCCGGAGAGGAGTCGGTAGAAGACAGAAAGACCACCTACCTGCCTGCGGTGAGTGAGTGAAAGGCCCTCAGAGATAGCTTCATCGCGGGAGATTCCAATAATTCTGAAAGCTTTGGTTTCAACAGCGTGAAGCCGAGCTAGGTGTGAGGCAGGAGCACCGGCCCATAGGGGAGAACAGTATTCCATTGAGCTGCGGATGAAAGCCTTGTATGTGGTGAGGAGCTCAGGTGTGCCGAGGAAGGACTTCGCACGACGGAGGATGCCCAGTCGGCGACTGGCTTTGGAGGCCAGCTTGGAAATGTGGTTTTCCCAAGAAAGATCATGGCAGATAGTGAGACCCAAAATCTTGAGCGACAGAACTTCTTGGAGAGGATTGTTGAGAAAGTAGATGGGAGGGTTGTCCAGTCGATCTTTTCGGAGAGACATAGTAAGAGTGTGAGATTTGTCAGGATTGAAAGACATGTTCCACTTGTTTGACCATTCTGTGATTTTGTCCAGGTCTTCAGAGAGTGAGGAGGCAGCAGACTGCCGATCTGAGGGAAGAGGAATGGAGCGGCAGAGAGTGGAGTCATCAGCAAAGAGATAGAGAGGATTTTCGAGAGAGTCAGAGAGATCATTGATGAAGACCAGAAAAAGCACGGGGCCCAGAACACTGCCTTGGGGAACTCCAGCCTGAACAGGAAGAGGAGATGAGAGAAACCCATTCAGGGCCACACGTTGACGACGACTAGAGAGGAAGTCCGCCAGCCATGCGTGGAGATTTCCATGGATACCAAAGGAGGAGAGTTTGGTGAGCAGAGCGGGGTGCCAGACCGTGTCGAAGGCACGTGATATGTCGAGGGAGACAGCTCTAATTTCCTGTTTGGCATTGAGGACCTCCATCCATTGTTGAGACAGCAGAAGCAGCATGTCCAGAGTAGAGTGACCTGGTCTGAAACCAAATTGATGATCAGAGATCAAGCCATTGGAGAAGAGGAAAGATTTCATATCAGAAGCAATGATGGATTCCATGACTTTGCTGATAATTGGGAGAAGGCTGATTGGTCTGTAGTTGCTAGGATCTGTTTTTGCACCTTTTTTGTGCAAAGCGGTGATGTTGGCTGATTTCCAAGCAGATGGCAGTTGACCTTGAGCAAAAGAGAGGGTGAAGAGAACAGAGAGAGGGTGAGATAGAGCAGCAGAGCAGGATTTTAGGACCCGTGGGCTGATGCCGTCGGGTCCAGTTGCAGAATCAGAGTCGAGGGTTGACAGAAACTTTTCCACCTTGTCAGGAGGAAAGGACACGGAGTCCAGGAGCAGCAGGGTACGACTGGGTATGGTGGGTACAGAGAGGGATGGGTTTGGGACACAAGATTTAGAGGCAAACACAGAGTTGAGGCATTCAGCTTTTTCACGTCTGGAGTCAGCTGTGTAGCCGTTTGAGGTAAGGGAGGGGATGGAGGGGGAACAAACACCAGAAACGGATTTGACCAGACGCCACCAGGATTTGGAAGAGGGAGACAGATAAGAGAGTTCGGTCTTGAGAACGGAGAGATATTGTTTCCTGGCTCTCCTGAGGGTGGACACACACTTGTTTCGGGCTTTGTGAAAGGAAATGAGATTTCCTTCCGTTGGATTTGCTTTCCAGGAGACGAAGGCAAGTTGTTTCTGGGCAACAGCCTCACCACAAGATTCCGTGTACCATGGACGGGAGGAAGGGTATGACAACTGAAGACGAGATGGGATAAATCTGTGCATGAGAGAGAGCAATTTACTTTGGAAGAATTCCCAGGATGAGTTGATGTCAGAGGTGGTAGAGATGGGAGACCAGTCCAGATGATTGATGGCTGCTTGAAGACCGTGCCAGTTGGCCTGAGTGAAATGCCAGACTCGTCGACGCTGAGCAGGCTCCCTGAGGATGGTCAGAGAGATGTCCACTTTAACAAGGACATGATCAGATGATCCGATCGGAGCAGAAGAAGAGCAGCAGACATTTTCAGGGAAGTTAGTCATAACCAAGTCCAGAAGAGAAGATGTTCCGTTGACTGAGATCCGGGTCGGGAAATTGACAGATTGTGTCAGTCCCAGTGAGTCGCAGAAGTCCTTTGCTGAGGAGCCATGGCTGGTGAGAGAGGTACCCACACCCAGCCAACTGGCATGATGACAGTTGAAATCACCACATATGAGGAAGAGAGAGTTGGGATGAGTAGATAGAAGTTGGTCCATATCATCAGACAGCGAGATGTAGATGGAGTCATCACTGTTTGGTGGACGGTACAACACACATATGAACAAGAGGTGGGAGCGAAGGGGAAGCCGTAGCCAGAGGTATTCCTGGGGGTGAGGTGGAGAGGGTGCAGTGCAGGGCGAGTGAGGAAGAGAGTTTTTGATAAAGATAGCAACCCCGCCTCCAGGACGAGGCTCAGGTCTATCATACCGGAGGAGGGAGTAGCCCGGGAGAGATACTATGGAATCAGAGACATCATAAAGGAGGAAAGTTTCTGTTAAGCAGATCACGTCTGGTTTGACAGAAGCAACCTGTATGGAGAGATCAGTTAAGTTTGAACGAAGGCCCCGGATGTTTGAGGTCCATACCGTTAATGAAGAGGAAGGGGGAGCATCAGATACAGAACAGGGGGGAGGAGGGGTAGGGTAAGATGTGGAAGAGGTGGAAGAGGTAGGGAGAGCTGTTGAAGGTGTGTCAGAGATTTCAGAATAGCTTGGAGAAAGGGAAGGATGGGGCGGACAAAAGGTTTGATGGTGATTGGGTGAGCCACAATGAGGTGTTATTTGAGGAGGGGGAAGAGCGAGGCAGAAGGTTGGGGGAGATGGAGGTGAGAGTTTGAAGGGGGAAGAAGCGGGGAGGACGCTTTGAGGAGGGGGAGTGAGCGGGGGGAAATTGAGAAGCAATGAGGGTGGGGAGATTTGAAGGGGAGGGGTGAGGGGGGAGTTTGGGAGGGAAGGGACAAGGGGAGGGATTTGAAAGGGATGGGATATGGGGGAGATTTGGAGGGGAGGGGTGAGGCAGGAGTCTAGGAGGGGAGGGGCGAGGGGGCGTCTTGGCGGGGAGGGGTGAGGGGGTAGTTTAGGAGGGAGGGGGCAAGGGGGGAGATTTGAAAGGGATGGGTGATGGGGAAGATTTGGAGGGGAGGGGTGATGGGGAAGATTTGGAGGGGAGGGGTTATGGGGAAGATTTGGAGGGGAGGGGTGAGATTGGATTTTTGAAAGTGTACGATTTATGGGAAACGAACATTTATTGCAAAATGAGTTTCTTGTGACCTTCGAGTTAAAAATACGTTTAAGGACGCTGGATGGAGGATGGAGTGCAGGAGAGTTTAGGGAATGTAGAAAAAAGGCACTATAGGAGATGGATATTTTTTTTGGGATGAATTGATTTGGTGAGCAAGTCGAAAGCAGCCTTTTAAAGAAGAAGAAGAAAAAGGTGTTATAAAATATGACGGAATACATAACTTGAGGGGAAAGTGTAAACATTGAAGGTTAATGAGTGAAAACTATCTGGGGAAATGGGGGAGAAACACGTGGTCGAAGAACGAACGAACGAATAAGAATGAATAAACGAATGAGAACAGAGAAGGAAATGTTTTTTTTTTTTTTTTTTTTTTTTTTTTTTTTTTTTTTTTGAGTTGAGATTAACACAAGGAAGTAGGCTATGGGTGAAAAGACTGGGAATACAGAGAACGAAAGTTATTGGATCACAAACGACGGACCACTGAGAGAAAAACAAAGCCTCAAGGTTGTACAGTGCACACTGTACAAGGCCTTGCTCGCGACACGGCAAACAGACGATCAATTTATGAAAGATAAACACCGAGAAACAACCAAAGATAAATTTTCGCCGACTCATCCATGCAGAACCCTTGGCTCGAATAGGTGGTATTGCCCCTTTTGGCAGAAACAACCTCAAGTAGGCGTTTCTTATAACTGTCTACCCATCTCTGACATCGACTGGGAGAAATTTTCGCCGACTCATCCATGCAGAATTCTTTCAGCTGTGCGATGTTTGATGGGTTTCTTGCATGCACAGCTCGTTTCAAATCCCCCCACAACATCTCGATGGGATTTAGATCCGGGCTTTGACTTGGCCATTCCAGAACCCTCCATTTCTTTCTTTTCAGCCATTCCTTGGTGGATTTACTGGTATGTTTAGGGTCATTGTCATGTTGCAAGGTCCACCTTCGGTTGAGCTTCAACTTTCCAACAGATGGCCTCACATTATCCTCAAGCACCCTCTGGTACAATGAAGAATTCATAGTGGATTCTATGATGGTGAGCTGCCCAGGCCCTGATGCACCAAAGCTGCCCCAAACCATAATATTTCCACCACCATGCTTTACAGTTGGTATCAGGTTCTTGTGGTCAAATGCTGTTTGGTTTTCACCAAACATGTATTCTGGTATTGTGGCCAAATAGCTCTACCTTTGACTCATCTGTTCAGAGCACATTGTTCCAGAAGTGCTGGTCTTTGCGTGGGTGTTCATTGGCAAACTTCAGTCTTGCCCTGATGTTCTTTCTGGACAGCAAAGGTTTCCTCCTGGCACACCTCCCATGTAGATCAAATTTGTGCAGCCTCTTTCTAATGGTAGACTCGTGCACTTTGACATCAACAGTGGCAAGTGCTACCTGTAGGTCCCGTGATGACATTCTGGAGTTCTTAGAGACTTCTTTCAGCATCTTGCGGTCTGCGCTCGGGCTGAACTTTCTGGGGCGTCCTGGCATGAACAAGTTGGCAGTTGTTGGGAATCTTCTCCACTTGTGGATGATCTTCCTGACAGTCGAATGTTTGATATCAAGTTGTTTTGAGATCTTTTAAAATCCCTTTCCAGACTCGTAGGCATCTATAACCTTCTTTCTGAAGGCCCCAGAGAGCTCTTTTGATCTAGGCATGTTGATGCCGCACACCTCAACAACAAAGAGCAAACCAAAGTAAATGTCTTAGGTTTAAATAAGACAGGTTCCTCCAAGATCCTCTCTAACGATGTTCTAATCATTTGTACCTGAGCTGGTGCACCTGATTCTAATTTTAGGTATTTTAAGTCGTGATAAATGTAGGGGTGTACTTACTTTTTGCACATGCAAAATTTGCATTTATGTTTATTTAAATTATACAATGGACTACAAAATGTAAATGTTTCATGATATTTGTTATATTATATCACCTTTATCTATCAATATTGTTGAAATGAAGATCAAATAGCTGTATGTTGAAAAATGTTGAAAAGGTCCAACTTTACATGGGGTGTACTTACTTTTTCACGTGACTATATATAATATATATATATATATATATATATATATATATATATATATATATATATATATATATATATATATAATATATATATATATATATATATATTGGTTGATATATATATATATATATATATATATATATATATATATATATATATATATATATACAGACTTGGATTTAATATGGAATTTTTTTTTTTCTTGACTTGGGTTTACTTTCTTAACTCAGGATATCAATCTGGTGAGTTTATTTTACACTGTGGTGATTTATTTGTTAAAAGAACCATGTCACTGATTGTCTGTCGCAGCAAGAAGTCAACAACAGGATTATATCACAGGTGGCGTGGCAAAATGTACGGACAGGTGCATTTGATGATTGGCTTCACAGTCGGGTATACAAGGGTTGTTGCGTTCTGTATTAGTGGAAAACAACTGCTGCACGTCTCCAAAAGTTATTGCCGCTTCCTCTGGAGATAGTCCGTCAACTTGACAATGCTGTTTGTCATGGAGTGGTGGCTTTACGAAATTCCGGCATGAAACAGCGTGCTGTTGCTCGGCAGTATGGCATCACTCAAGGTCAGGTGTCAAAGATCCTGAAACGAAATCTCAGAGGGGTGTCCCTACTCCAATACCGAGGCCAGGACGTCCCCGCAGAATAACAAGGGGGAGATGATCGCCAGCTGCACCGGTTAGTCCGCAATGGCCGTACCAAGTCAGCTAATCGGCTTAGGGCTGAGTGGCAGCAACTGACAAATGTGCCTGTATCTAGAAGGCTGGTCAACCAACGACTGGTTAAAGCAGGCTATCGTGCCAGGCGTCCGCTGAGAAAGCCACGCCTGACCAGACAACACCACCAGCGCCGATTGCAGTGGGCCAGAGAGCACCGTCAATGACAGCCAGGACACTGAATCACGTGATCTTCAGTGACGAGTCTAGATTTCTGGTCTATCGTCAAGATGGCCGCGTCCGAGTGCGCAGACAAGTGCATGAAGCCTACAACAAAGATTGTGTAGTGCCAAGAGTCCAAGCTGGAGGTGGTGGGGTGACCGTTTGGGCTGCTTTTCATGCAGGGGGCAAAACTGACCTGGTTGTTCTGAATGGAAACCTGAACCAGTTCAAGTACAGGGCCATTCTGGAAGAAACGTTGCTCCATTTGCTCGTGCAGCCTTTCGAGGAAACTTTGTCTTCCAAGATGACCATGCACGGCCTCATCGTGCTTGCATGATCCAACATTTTCTTGCTGACCATATGTAGAGCATATGGAGTGGCCTGCCATGTCCCCGGATATGAATCCGATAGAGAACTTGTGGGCAGAATTAACGCGTCAAATCGACCACTTGGACCAGCAGCCGACCTCTGTGCGTGAATTGCAGCAGGCTATTGTCACTGCATGGCAAGCGATTCCTGTCCAAACCTTGGCAAATCTCGTGAACAGCATGCCTCAACGTGCTTGTGCTCTCCTGAATGCTCGTGGGGGTTACACAAAGTACTGAACTGTAATTTTACTGTCCGTAATCCCAGTCGTAATTTAACTTTTGTTTTTGTCAAATTTTTTTTGCCTAATGTGCAAAATAAAGAGATGCTTCTGGAAAACATACAGAAGTTTAACACATTACTGTCCATGAATTGAGTTCGATATCAGTTTACATCACTTTCAAGGATCAATTTATTTGTTTCGAATGTCAAATGTGTTTTTTGTTTCTTTTAAAGGTCACATTCACAAAATCTAGAATAATTTCAACATAATTCCAATGAACTTTTGGTTCTAAGACATCTTGAAAAGTAAGTTCATCCCCACAAAAAAAATATTCCATATTAAATACCAAGTCTGTATATATATATATATATATATATATATATATATATATATATATATATATATATATATATATATATATATATATATATATATATACACACACAGTTCTTTTTGACATGGAATGAAGGAGTGCCTGATTACTCTTATAAAGTAAATTCCTGTGTAAATATATCGATAAATAGATGTTTTTCTTCTTGTTGCTGCATCATAATTTATTTTTTTGAGAATTGGTTTTTATACCACACCAGATATTTAATATAGATCATCGAGAAATGACAACTGCATCCATCCAGGCAGCTGACACAACAGCGGCAAATGGCAACGTAATTCCAACCAGTAAGAGGCAAGTGATCGTACGTGCATTTTCCTTTGGGCGGAATGGTTAATTGTTAATGATTGTTCTTCTATGACGTGTAATTTTGTACATGCATCATTATTGTTTTGTTATTAAAAAATAAACATTTGTTGTTTGCAATGTTGGTCAAATAAACGGTAAAGAAATGTCAACGAGGTTGATAATTGCAATAAAAACGACGACATTACGATCAACTCACCATTGGTCAGAATTGGTCATCCTTCTTGAATAATGGTACAACTGCTTGGCTGAGCAAATATTTGCCGAGGTAAGTACAAGTAAACGTGGAGAGATTGAGCCTTGAGAGACCTTGGAATGCAGTTTTGAAATGAGTCAACTGCTGTCTACCTGAGAGAGAGAAAGAGAGAGGAAGAGAGAGAAATAGAGAGAGAGAAAGAGAGAGAAAGAGAGAGAAAGAGAGAGGAAGAGAGAGGAAGAGAGAGGAAGAGAGAGAAAGAGAGAGAAAGAGAGAGAAAGAGAGAGAGAAAGAGAGAGAAAGAGAGAGAAAGAGAGAGAAAGAGAGAGAAAGAGAGAGAAAGAGAGAGAGAGAAAGAGAGAGGGAGAAAGAGAGAAAGAGACAGAGAAAGACAGAGAGAGACAGAGACAGAGACATCGAGGATTTCGAGAGATTGGTGAGCCACCACACAAAGGAGAGACATGTTGATGAAGCTGTTGTGATTGACTCTTTCACTATTTCAATTCGGCTAATTTTCCCCTTCGGTGCAAGGAACTGTTCGTCGGCTAGGTTTTCATTGTGGCTCCAGCTTTAGTGGAGCAACCTGGCCGTCCAGAGCATCGTTCTTTGCACCGAAGCTATTCTGTAAATATTTAGAGCTCATGTCCCCCCCCCCACCCCTTGGGTTTGTTGATCTGGAGAAAGCATTCGATAGGGTTCCACGCAAAGTATTGACGTGGGCAATGAGGAAGTTAGGAGTGGAGGAATGGTTGATCAGAGTAGTGATGGCAATGTACAAAAGAGTGCGCACAGCTGTAAGGACGAAGGACGGGAACAGTGGTGAGTTTGAGGTGAAGGTGGGAGTGCATCAGGGGTCGGTACTAAGTCCACTACTATTTGTAGCTGTGCTGGCTCAGAACGTAAAGGAGGGTTTACCGTGGGAGTTGTTGTATGCAGATGATCTGGTGTTGATTGCGGAAATTATGGATGGACTGAAGGAAAAGATGAACAAGTGGAAGGATGTATGGAGACAAAAGGTCTGAAGGTGAATATCGGAAAGACGAAGGTGATGGCAAGTGGTAAAGCATGTGGTGAGGTGGAAAGAACTGGGAAGTGGCCCTGTGCTGTGTGCAGGAAGGGTGTCGGAGTGAACTCCATTCAATGTACAATGTGCGCTGAGTGGGTTCATCAAAAATGTAGTGGTCTGAGAGGGTCATTAACCAGTGTGGCAGCTACATTCAAATGTAAGGTGTGCACAGAGGGACCTGCAGATGGAGGAAATGTTGAGTTGGATCTTGGAGACGGCGTGAAGCTGGAAGGTGTGAAAACATTTTGCTACCTCGGAGACATGCTGAATGGAGAAGGTGGATCAGACTCGGCAACGGTTGCTAGAGTGAGATGTGCATGGAAGAAGTTTCGGGAACTGAGTGGCGTGCTGACGAGGAGGGGAGTGTCGTTGAAGCTGAAGGGAAAGGTGTATGCTGCATGTGTGAGAAGTGTTATGATTTATGGGAGTGAGACATGGGTAATGAACGTAGAGCAGCAACGAAGGCTGGAAAGGGTGAAAATGCGAATGGTTCGGTGGATGTGCGGAGTATCGTTGAGAGAGAGAGGAAGATAAATGATGAATTGCGAAAGATGGTGGGAATAGAGCCTGTGATGGATGCTGTGAAGAGAAACAGGTTGAGGTGGTTTTGTCATGTGTTGAGGAAGGATGAAAGTGACTGGTTGAGAAGAGTGATGGAAATGAATGTAGAAGGAAGTAGAGGACGGGGAAGACCGAGAAAGACTTGGCTAAAGATGGTCGAAGAAGAAATGTGGGCAAGGGGGTTAACAAGGGGAGATGCAGAAAATAGGGCAAAATGGAGAAGATTGTCATGGGGACCGCAAGGCTAATCCCCGCTCTTGCAGGGAAAATGGCCTTAAAATGCATGTTGTTGTTGTTGTTGTTCTTTTGGCCTATGTTCACCTAAAATATAATTTGTGGTTGAATTCAGTGACCAGATATGCAAATGCTCTTCAAATTTCAAGTCAATTGGATGAAAATTGAGGATTTTAGAAATTCGGCCGATGTTTACCTCAACAATACTTGGTGGTTGAATTCAGTGACAAGATATGCAAGTCCTCTTCAAATTTCAAGTCAATTGGATGAAAATTGAGGATTTTAGAAATACGGCCGATGTTGACCTTTTGGCCTATGTTGACCTCAAAAATACTTGATGGTTGTATTCAGTGACCAGATATGCAAGTCTTCTTCAAATTTCCAGTCAATCAGATGAAAATTGAGGATTTTAGATATTTGGCAAAGTTGGTGACCTTTGGCCAATGCTGATCTCAAAAATAGTTGGTGGTTGAATTCAGTTAGCCGACATGTAAATCCTATTCAAATTTCAAGTCAATTGGATGAAAATTGAGGATTTTAGAAATTCGAAAAAAGTGGTTGACCGTTGGCCTATGTTGACCCTTTGGCCTAATCTGATCTCAAAAGTAGTGGGTGGTTGAATTCAGTTAGCCGATGTGTATATCCTATTCAAATTTAAAGTCAATCTGAAGAAAATTGAGGATTTTAGAAATTTGAAAAAAGTGGTTGACCTTTGGCCTATGTTGACCTTTTGACCTTTTTACCCCAAAAATATATAGGATTTTGTCGGACCACGAACCCTACCATTTGGTGAAGTTTCGTGAAGATCGGTTTAAAATTGTGACCTGTAGGCAAGTATAAGTGAGCGGACAGACAAACACACAAACACACAAACTGGAGTGAACAACATACTTGCAAATTTTTTTTTCTTTGTTTTTTTGCCAAGTAACAGACCGACAGACAGTCAAACAACCAACCAACCAACCAACATACTTGCCGGAATCTTTTCCGGCAAATAACAAACAAACAGACAGACAGAACCACAAACGCAACCGACCAATATACTTGAAAAATCTTCCATTTTAGAAATTGAGGTTTTTCTTCTTCGATTTTTCAAGTAATAAGAACACGTCATGCAGAGCACGATACTTGCAAATAGAAATTGAGGTTTTTCTTCTTCGATTTTTCAAGTAACTATGGCATGCCCGTACTATATCTATATCTAAAATTATATCCCCCCCTCTATTTACATGAAATGGTTTGGTCCATGAAATGTTTTGGTCCATTCGCAACGCCAAAGCGAACGGCGAACGCTTTACATGAAATGGTTTGGTGCATGAAATGTTTTGGTCCATTCGCAACGCCAAAGCGAACGGCGAACGGCTTGCGAGTACAGTGACAATCCCCCCGGGGTTTTTATTAGTTTTAAAACATAGTTTAACGCCAACATAGCGCCAACATAGTTTGCAAACGTGAAATAAATGAATACGCTCTCAAATGTGCCATCCGAGGCAGAGTGTGTCCGCCACGTTCGGCACACGCGATAGCTCGCTGCTCTCTGATTGGTTGAATCGTTTTTTGGACATAGCTCGGTAAGTAATTGTCCGATTAATATGAAACCTTGAAAAGGCACATCCTCGGGTCCCCAGCAATATACCTGGCAAGTTTAAAGTATATCGGACCCGTGGTTGTCGAGAAACAGCGGTCACAGACAAACAAACGTACAAACGTACAAACGTACAAACGTACAAACAAACACACAGAGATTACTGGAATTATAGATAGATAAGAACACGTCATGCAGAGCACGATACTTGCAAAATTCCAACCCCCCCCCCCCCCTCCCCCCCAAAAGGATGCCATTGATCCATGGAATTGTCCATTTCATCCAGATTAAAATTGACGATCTAGATCAAAGTTCGGGGTAATAGGATGAAAAGTGACGATTTTTCAAATGAAAATTGATGATTTTGTAAATTTGACCTTGAGTTGACCTTTGACCTTTTGACATAAAAAAAAAGGTTGGTTTCCCAATTTATTGACTCGATATACAAATGCTGTTTAATTTTCAAGCCAATTGCATTAAAAATGGCGATTTTCGAAAGTGACCTCCAGATGACCTTTGACCTCAAAAGCAATATGATTTTGTGACTGATTTTTTTTGGGGATTGTTTTTTGGGGGAAAAACCCCAACCCTAACAACTTGGTAGGGGAAATGTATTGCAAAACAATTCTCCCTCTTGTTATGATAAATAGCAGCGTACACACTCTCTTAGTGGGTCGAGCTTGCGCATCACTTCCTGAAAGAAAGTAAGGGTCTTGGGGTTTTTAATGGGTCTTCAAAGGTCGAAGCCCGAAGGGGTCTAAGCAGTCAAGGGTTTAAAAGGTACCTTCCAAAAGTACATAATTCATGGACGTATAGTCTCGTGGATGGACGGACCGTGTTTTTCATTTTTATATCAAAAGATGGTGGTGCTTGTGACACTTGGGGCAGAGGGGGAATGCAGCACTTGTAACACTTGGGGAGAGGGGGAATGCAGCGCTTGTGACACTTGGGGAGAGGGAGAATACAACACTTGGAGAGAGGGGGAATGCAGCGCTTGTAACACTTGGGGAGAGGGGGAATGCAGCACTTGTGACACTTGGGGAGAGGGGGAATGCAACACTTGGGGAGAGGGGGAATGCAGCGCTTGTGACACTTGGGGAGAGGGGGAATGCAGCGCTTGTGACACTTGGTGAGAGGGGGAATGCAGTGCTTGTGACACTTGGGGAGAGGGGGAATGCAGCGCTTGTAACACTTGTGGAGAGGGGGAATGCAGCGCTTGTGACACTTGGGGAGAGGGGGAATGCAGCGCTTGTGACACTTGGGAAGAGGGGGAATGCAGCACTTAAGACACTTGGTGAGAGGGGGAATGCAGCGCTTGTAACACTTGGGGATAGGGGGAATGCAGCGCTTGTGACACTTGGGGAGAGGGGGAATGCAGCGCTTGTGACACTTGGGGAGGGGGGGAATGCAGCGCTTGTGACACTTGGGGAGAGGGGGAATGCAACACTTGGGGAGAGGGGGAATGCAACACTTGGGGAGGGGGGGAATGCAACACTTGGGGAGAGGGGGAATGCAACACTTGGGGAGAGGGGGAATGCAACACTTGGGGAGAGGGGGAATGCAGTGCTTGTGACACTTGGGGAGAGGGGGAATGCAGCGCTTGTGACACTTGGGGAGAGGTGGAATGCAACACTTGGGGAGAGGGGGAATGCAGCGCTTGTGACACTTGGTGAGAGGGGGAATGCAGCGCTTGTGACACTTGGTGAGAGGGGGAATGCAGCGCTTGTAACACTTGGGGAGAGGGGGAATGCAGCGCTTGTAACACTTGGGGAGAGGGGGAATGCAGCGCTTGTAACACTTGTGACACTTGGGGTTGACTCGATATACAAATGCTGTTTAATTTTCAAGTCGATTGCATTAAAAATGGCGATTTTCGAAAGTGACCTCCAGATGACCTTTGACCTCAAAAGCAATATGATTTTGTGACTGATTTTTTTTTGGGTTTGTTTTTTGGGGGAAAAACCCCAACCCTAACAACTTGGTAGGGGAAATGTATTGCAAAACAATTCTCCCTCTTGTTATGATAAATAGCAGCGTACACACCCTCTTAGTGGGTCGAGCTTGCGCATCACTTCCTGAAAAAAAGTAAGGGTCTTGGGGTTTTTAATGGGTCTTCAAAGGTCGAAGCCCGAAGGGGTCTAAGCAGTCAAGGGTTTAAAAGGTACCTTCCAAAAGTACATAATTCATGGACGTATAGTCTCGTGGATGGACGGACCGTGTTTTTCATTTTTATATCAAAAGATGGTGGTGCTTGTGACACTTGGGGCAGAGGGGGAATGCAACACTTGGGGAGAGGGGGAATGCAGTGCTTGTGACACTTGGGGAGAGGGGGAATGCAGCGCTTGTAACACTTGGGGAGAGGGGGAATGCAACACTTGGGGAGAGGGGGAATGCAACACTTGGGGAGAGGGGGAATGCAACACTTGGGGAGAGGGGGAATGCAGCGCTTGTGACACTTGGTGAGAGGGGGAATGCAGCGCTTGTGACACTTGGTGAGAGGGGGAATGCAGCGCTTGTGACACTTGGTGAGAGGGGGAATGCAGCGCTTGTGACACTTGGTGAGAGGGGGAATGCAGCGCTTGTGACACTTGGTGAGAGGGGGAATGCAGCGCTTGTGACACTTGGTGAGAGGGGGAATGCAGCGCTTGTAACACTTGGGGAGAGGGGGAATGCAGCGCTTGTAACACTTGGGGAGAGGGGGAATGCAGCGCTTGTAACACTTGGGGAGAGGGGTAATGTAGCGCTTGTGACACTTGGGGAGAGGGGGAATGCAGCGCTTGTGACACTTGGGGAGAGGGGGAATGCAGCGCTTGTGACACTTGGGGAGAGGGGGAATGCAGCGCTTGTGACACTTGGGGAGAGGGGGAATGCAGCGCTTGTGACACTTGGGGAGAGGGGGAATGCAGTGCTTGTGACACTTGGGGAGAGGGGGAATGCAGCGCTTGTGACACTTGGGCAGAGGGGGAATGCAGCGCTTGTGACACTTGGCGAGAGGGGGAATGCAGCGCTTGTAACACTTGGGGAGAGGGGGAATGCAGCGCTTGTGACACTTGGGTTGAGGGGGAATGCAGCGCTTGTGACACTTGAGGAGAGGGGGAATGCAGTGCTTGTGACACTTGAGGAGAGGGGGAATGCAGTGCTTGTGACACTTGGGGAGAGGGGGAATGCAGTGCTTGTGACACTTGGGGAGAGGGGGAATGCAGTGCTTGTGACACTTGGGGAGAGGGGGAATGCAGTGCTTGTGACACTTGGGGAGAGGGGGAATGCAGTGCTTGTGACACTTGGGGAGAGGGGGAATGCAGTGCTTGTGACACTTGGGGAGAGGGGGAATGCAGTGCTTGTGACACTTGGGGAGAGGGGGAATGCAGTGCTTGTGACACTTGGGGAGAGGGGGAATGCAGTGCTTGTGACACTTGGGGAGAGGGGGAATGCAGTGCTTGTGACACTTGGGGAGAGGGGGAATGCAGCGCTTGTGACACTTGGGGAGAGGGGGAATGCAGCGCTTGTGACACTTGGGGAGAGGGGGAATGCAGCGCTTGTGACACTTGGGGAGAGGGGGAATGCAGCGCTTGTGACACTTGGAGAGAGGGGGAATGCAGCGCTTGACACTTGGAGAGGGGGGGAATGCAGCGCTTGTGACACTTGGAGAGAGGGGGAATGCAGCGCTTGTGACACTTGGAGAGGGGGGGGGAATGCAGTGCTTGTGACACTTGGAGAGAGGGGGGAATGCAGCGCTTGTGACACTTGGAGAGAGGGGGAATGCAGCGCTTGTGACACTTGGAGAGAGGTGGGATGCAGCGCTTGTGACACTTGGAGAGAGGGGGGATGCAGCGCTTGTGACACTTGGAGAGAGGGGGGATGCAGCGCTTGTGACACTTGGAGAGAGGGGGGATGCAGCGCTTGTGACACTTGGAGAGAGGGGGGATGCAGCGCTTGCAACACAGACACAAAATGAGATATATATATATATATATATACATACATACATACATACATACATACATACATACACACACACACACACACATATATATATATATAAATATATATATATATATAAATATATATATATATATATATATATATATATATATATATAATATTCAGTCGTACCCCGTTTTACGCCATTTCGACCTACGTCAAATCCGACTTTACGCCGGATTTTTTTTTCCTTAAAAATATATTTAAAATAAATAAAATCGTACATAAATTAACAATAAAAGAAGCTAAAAACAATTTAAAATACAATAAAAAGCACATAAAAATATATAAAAATGTACGTACAGTATACTGTACGTACGCACAACTGCTGGTTCTCATTCAAAACAGAGGTGACGTACAGTATTCCTTTACTGTGTCTGTGTTAGCCATGGGTCCTAAGAAGGATAATGCTAGTGTTTACGCATTACGTAATGCATTACGCAAGATAATGCATTCCGTTGCCAAGCGTAAAGTGTTTTTTTTTTTTTTTTTTTTTTTGTATACTGAATCAAGGCTCGTGAAAGAGCTAACATTTATTTCACAAACAAATCAACCAGACAAACAATATATATAAAAAGAGGGAGCGGAAGACAGGATGGGGAGAGAAGGGGAAGCACACAAACATAACATTTGAGAGCAGGGTGATGTGTGGGAGGGAGAGAGCTTGGGGGGAGGAGGCGTGGGAAGGGGGGGAGGGGGGGGGGGTGGGAGAAGTATAAAACACAAGTACACCAAGCACTTCCAGGACAGCAGTTGGCATTTCAAAAAAGTGGATTTTTGCTGAAATTAGCAGGGGTAGAAAAGATCAAGGTTTTGGATGGGGGAAGATAAGAGATCGTGGTGAACAGCTGTTTTAAAGACCTGGAGGGTGGAGTGGGACTGAAGAGAGTGAGGGAGTTTGTTCCACAGGTGGGAGAAAAGAGGAATGAAGGAGTGAAGGTGAGCAGAGAGTCTTGATTTTGGCAGTTTAACCATAAGAAGGTTTCAGGCAGATCTTGTGCGACCTGTAGGAATATTTGGGGGCCAGAGGGGGGCAAGGCCAGAGAGGAGTCGGTAGAAGATGGAAAGACCACCAACCTGCCTGCGGTGAGTGAGTGAGAGGCCCTTGGAGTTAGCTTCATCGCGGGAGATTCCAATGATTCTGAATGCTTTGGTTTCAACAGAGTGAAGATGAGCTAGGTGTGAGGCAGGAGCACCAGCCCAGAGGGGAGAGCAGTATTCCATTGAGCTGCGGATGAAAGCCTTGTATGTGGTGAGGAGCTCAGGTGTGCCAAGGAAGGACTTCACACGACGGAGGATGCCCAGTCGGCGACTGGCTCTGGAGGCCAGATTTGAAATGTGGTTTTCCCAAGAAAGATCATGGCAGATAGTGAGACCCAAAAGCTTGAGTGACAGAACTTCTTGGAGAGGATTATTCAGAAAGCGGATGGGACGGTTGTCCAGTCGGTCTTTTCGGAGAGACATCGTAAGAGTGTGAGATTTGTCAGGATTGAAAGACAGGTTCCACTTGTTTGCCCAGTCTGTGATTTTGTCCAGGTCTGCAGAGAGTGAGGAGGCTGCAGACTGCCGATCTGAGGGATGAGGAATGGAGCGACAGAGAGTAGAGTCATCAGCAAAGGGATAGAGAGGATTTTCAAGAGAGTCAGAGAGATCATTGATGAAGACCAGAAAAAGCAAAGGGCCCAGAACACTGCCTTGGGGAACTCCAGCCTGAACAGGAAGAGGAGATGAGAGAAACCCAAACAGGACCACACGTTGACTACGACTAGAGAGGAAGTCCGCCAGCCATGCGTGGAGATTTCCATGGATACCAAAGGAGGAGAGTTTGGTGAGCAGAGCGGGGTGCCAGACCGTATCGAAGGCACGTGATATGTCAAGGGAGACTGCTCTAATTTCCTGTTTGGCATTGAGGACCTCCATCCATTGTTGAGAAAGCAGAAGCAGCATTTCCAGAGTAGAGTGACCAGGTCTGAAACCAAATTGATGATCAGAGATCAAGCCATTGGAGAAGAGGAAAGATTTCATATCTGAAGCAATGATGGATTCCATGACTTTGCTGATAATTGGGAGAAGACTGATTGGTCTGTAGTTGCTAGGATCTGTTTTTGCATCTTTTTTGTGCAAAGCGGTGATGTTGGCTGATTTCCAAGCAGATGGAAGATGACCTTGAGCAAAAGAGAGGGTGAAGAGAACAGAGAGAGGTAGTGAAAGAGCGGAAGAACAGGATTTTAGGACCCTTGGGCTGATGCCGTCAGGTCTAGTTGCAGAATCAGATTGGAGGGTTGACAGAAACTTTTCCACCTTGTCAGGAGGAAAGGACACAGAGTCCAGGAGCAGCTGGGTACGACTGGGTACGGTGGGTACAGAGAGGGATGGGTTTGGGACACAAGATTTAGAGGCAAACACAGAGTTGAGGCATTCAGCTTTTTCACGTGCGGAGTCAGCCGTGTAGCCGTTTGAGGTGAGGGAGGGGATGGAGGGGGAACAAACACCAGAAACAGATTTGACCAGACACCACCAGGATTTGGAAGAGGGAGACACATAAGAGAGTTCGGTCTTGAGAACGGAGAGACATTCTTTCCTGGCTCTCCTGAGAGTGGACACACACTTGTTTCGGTCTTTGTGAAAGGAAATGAGATTTCCTTCCGTTGGATTTGCTTTCCAGGAGACGAAAGCAAGTTGTTTCTGGGCAACAGCCTCACCACAAGATTCCGTGTACCATGGATGGGAGGAAGGGTATGACAACTGAAGACGAGATGGGATAAATCTGTGCATGAGAGAGAGCAATTTACTTTGGAAGAATTCCCAGGATGAGTTGATGTCAGAGGCGGTAGAGATGGGAGACCAGTCCAGATGATTGATGGCTGCTTGAAGACCGTGCCAGTTGGCCTGAGTGAAATGCCAGACTCGTCGACGCTGAGGAGGTGCTCGTCGACGCTAGTTACTATGGAAGCTAAGTTAAATCTGATTAAAAGGTATGAAAAAGGTGAAAAAGTGTCGGTGATAGCGCATAGACCCTATCGCGAATTGGAACCGCAATGCGTCATGTGATCGGAAAGGGGCAATGGCGCCGCCGGCGGTCGCTGTCACTTTGACAGGCTGCTTGTTTACATTGACACACTACGTGATCCTTACCCAAGTTTTGTTCGCAAGTGTACAGCCAATATAAGTCAAGACCTACTCTCAAGTGCCTTGTTGGTATTACACCTAGCGGAACAATTTCATACATTTCCAAACCTACAGGAGGAAACACGTCGGACAAAAAAATTGTAAAGATGACGAACATTGTAGACAAGTTCCAGCCCGGCGATATTTGTATGGCCGATCGAGGTTTCAACATTCAGGAACTGTTCTTGCATAAGCAGGTCGTTTCTCTTCTCCAATGGGAACCCCCCTTTCCCTCAAATATTTCTTTAAATCGCTGGATTTTAATGCCAAAAAACGCAGAATTTCTTTCACATTAGCCATCTTCTTTTCCGTAAACAGCGTCGATCGTAGACAGACGCTTCCTCTTCTGGGTTCGTGTTTACCTTTGCTCCCTTTTCGATCCCATCATGCTTTGCGGTGGAGCACCCTCTGTTGATATTTACCGATTTGCGATAAGGTCTATGCCTTAGGGCTGCCACGGTCGACAGTATCGACCATCATTCATGATAGGGAACGTATTCTCGCATACGTCACTGAAAAAGCGCCGCCGGCTAAGACTGCTAAAATGTGTGTTTGTGTTCAGAAGAGACGCCATGTTTAAGGTGAATAACATAATCTTATTAATTTTATTTATTATTCTTTACAAATTCATTTATTAATTGTGTTCATTACTCATTAAAAAATATGACTAAAATGTGTTTGTAGTGTTCTTTAAGGTTTAGCGATAGTTCTATACTTTCGCGAGTTATTTACTCCAGTTTTACGGTGTTTGTCTTCATTTTAAGGCTTTTTAAGACTTTTTTTTTTTTTTTTTTTTGTATACAACATCGAGGCTCGTGAAAGAGTTAAAAGGCATTATGCCCGGTTTACGTCAAAAACCGAGTTATGTCATGGCTTATGGAACCAATTAATGACGTAGGCCGGGGTATTACTGTATATATATATTATACACTACGGGTCAAAAGTTTTAGAACACCTCAGTTTTTCCAGTTTGTATTGAAATTTACGCAGTTTAATGTCTCAATGTACTCTGAAATTAAGCATAGAACAAATAAACAATTGGAGATAAAAAAGAAATCAGAGAATCATTTTGTTTAACAAATTTTATTTAAATTTTGGGCTCAGCAAAGTAGCCACCTTTTGCAGATATAACCGCCGAACACACTCGTGGCATTTTCTGCAATGGAAATCAAATATTGTTCGGGAAGTTCTTCCCAACACTGTTGCAGAAGTTCCCACAAATGTGTTGCACTTGTAGGTTGCTTTTCTTTCACCCTTTTGTCCAGTTCATCCCAAACCAGCTCGATGGGGTTTAAGTCTGGAGACTGTGCTGGCCATTCCATAATTTGAAGCCTACCGTCTTGTTCTTTTCCTCAAAGGTAGTTTTGACATGGCCTGTAGGTGTGTTTAGGGTCATTATCTTGCTGTAGGATGAACCCCTGACCAACTACGCATATACCAGAGGGTATTGCATGGCACTGCAAAATGCTGTGGTAGCCCTTTTGGTTCAGGGTGCCAGTCACTCTGTGCAAGTCGCCGACTCTGGATCCAGCAAAAGAGCCTCAGGCCATCACGCTTCCTCCTCCATGTTTGACAGTTGGTGTCACACACTGAGGAACCATCCTTTCGCCTACTCGACGGCGTACAAAAACCCTGCGTGATGAACCAAAGATTTCAAATTTTGATTCATCGGTCCATAAGACCTTCTTCCAATCTTCAGTAGTCCACTGTCGGTGCTTCATGGCCCAGGCAAGCCTCTTTTTCTTATTTTGCCCTCTTCGCAATGGCTTTCTTACTGCCAC
>NW_027619982.1:0-23544 GCF_964187855.1 Myxine glutinosa
AACCACTTTTCGCACTTGTGTTAGTGTTGAAAAACCACTTTTCGCACTTGTGTTAGTGTTGAAAAACCACTTTTCGCACTTGTGTTGGTGCAGGAAACCACTTTTGCACTTGTATTAGTGTGGAAAAAACACTTTTTGCACTTGTGATACTGTTGAAAAACCACTTTTCGCACTTGTGTTAGTGTTGAAAAACCACTTTTCGCACTTGTGTTGGTGCAGGAAACCACTTTTGCACTTGTATTAGTGTGGCAAAAACACTTTTCGCACTTGTGTTAGTGTTGAAAAACCACTTTTCGCACTTGTGTTAGTGTTGAAAAACACTTTTCGCACTTGTGTTGGTGCAGGAAACCACTTTTGCACTTGTATTAGTGTGGAAAAAACACTTTTTGCACTTGTGATAGTGTTGAAAAACCACTTTTCGCACTTGTGTTAGTGTTGAAAAACCACTTTTCGCACTTGTGTTGGTGCAGGAAACCACTTTTGCACTTGTATTAGTGTGGAAAACCACTTTTCGCACTTGTGTTAGTGTTGAAAAACCACTTTTCGCACTTGTGTTGGTGCAGGAAACCACTTTTGCACTTGTATTAGTGTGGAAAAAACACTTTTTGTACTTGTGATAGTGTTGAAAAATCACTTTTCGCACTTGTGTTGGTGCAGGAAACCACTTTTGCACTTGTATTAGTGTTGAAAAATCACTTTTCACACTTGTGTTAGTGTTGAAAAACCACTTTTCGCACTTGTGTTGGTGCAGGAAACCACTTTTGCACTTGTATTAGTGTGGAAAAACTACTTTTCGCACTTGTGTTAGTGTTGAAAAACCACTTTTCACACTTGTGTTAGTGTTGAAAAACCACTTTTCGCACTTGTGTTGGTGCAGGAAACCACTTTTGCACTTGTATTAGTGTGGAAAAAACACTTTTCGCACTTGTGTTAGTGTTGAAAAACCACTTTTCGCACTTGTGTTAGTGTTGAAAAACCACTTTTCGCACTTGTGTTGGTGCAGGAAACCACTTTTGCACTTGTATTAGTGTGGAAAACACACTTTTTGCACTTGTGATAGTGTTGAAAAACCACTTTTCGCACTTGTGTTAGTGTTGAAAAACCACTTTTCGCACTTGTGTTAGTGTTGAAAAACACTTTTCGCACTTGTGTTGGTGCAGGAAACCACTTTTGCACTTGTATTAGTGTGGAAAAAACACTTTTTGCACTTGTGATAGTGTTGAAAAACCACTTTTCGCACTTGTGTTAGTGTTGAAAAACCACTTTTCGCACTTGTGTTGGTGCAGGAAACCACTTTTGCACTTGTATTAGTGTGGAAAAAACCACTTTTCGCACTTGTGTTAGTGTTGAAAAACCACTTTTCGCACTTGTGTTGGTGCAGGAAACCACTTTTTGCACTTGTATTAGTGTGGAAAAAACACTTTTTGTACTTGTGATAGTGTTGAAAAATCACTTTTCGCACTTGTGTTGGTGCAGGAAACCACTTTTGCACTTGTATTAGTGTTGAAAAATCACTTTTCGCACTTGTGTTAGTGTTGAAAAACCACTTTTCGCACTTGTGTTGGTGCAGGAAACCACTTTTGCACTTGCATTAGTGTGGAAAAAACACTTTTTGCACTTGTGATAGTGTTGAAAAACCACTTTTCGCACTTGTGTTAGTGTTGAAAAACCACTTTTCGCACTTGTGTTAGTGTTGAAAAAACCATTTTCGCACTTGTGTTGGTGCAGGAAACCACTTTTGCACTTGTATTAGTGTGGAAAAACTACTTTTCGCACTTGTGTTAGTGTTGAAAAACCACTTTTCACACTTGTGTTAGTGTTGAAAAACCACTTTTCGCACTTGTGTTGGTGCAGGAAACCACTTTTGTGCTTGTATTAGTGTGGGAAAACCACTTTTTGCACTTGTGTTAGTGTTGAAAAACCACTTTTCGCACTTGTGTTATTGTTGAAAAACCACTTTTCGCACTTGTGTTGGTGCAGGAAACCACTTTTGCACTTGTATTAGTGTGGAAAAAACACTTTTCGCACTTGTGTTAGTGTTGAAAAACCACTTTCGCACTTGTGTTAGTGTTGAAAAACCACTTTTCGCACTTGTGTTGGTGCAGGAAACCACTTTTGCACTTGTATTAGTGTGGAAAACACACTTTTTGCACTTGTGATAGTGTTGAAAAACCACTTTTCGCACTTGTGTTAGTGTTGAAAAACCACTTTTCGCACTTGTGTTGGTGCAGGAAACCACTTTTGCACTTGTATTAGTGTGGAAAAACCACTTTTCGCACTTTTGTTAGTGTTGAAAAACCACTTTTCGCACTTGTGTTGGTGCAGGAAACCACTTTTGCACTTGTATTAGTGTGGAAAAAACACTTTTTGTACTTGTGATAGTGTTGAAAAATCACTTTTCGCACTTGTGTTGGTGCAGGAAACCACTTTTGCACTTGTATTAGTGTTGAAAAATCACTTTTTGCACTTGTGTTAGTGTTGAAAAACCACTTTTCGCACTTGTGTTGGTGCAGGAAACCACTTTTGCACTTGTATTAGTGTGGAAAAAACACTTTTTGCACTTGTGATAGTGTTGAAAAACCACTTTTCGCACTTGTGTTAGTGTTGAAAAACCACTTTTCGCACTTGTGTTAGTATTGAAAAACCATTTTCGCACTTGTGTTGGTGCAGGAAACCACTTTTGCACTTGTATTAGTGTGGAAAAACTACTTTTCGCACTTGTGTTAGTGTTGAAAAACCACTTTTCACACTTGGGTTAGTGTTGAAAAACCACTTTTCGCACTTGTGTTAGTGTTGAAAAACCACTTTTCGCACTTGTGTTAGTGTTGAAAAACCACTTTTCGCACTTGTGTTGGTGCAGGAAACCACTTTTGCACTTGTATTAGTGTTGAAAAATCACTTTTCGCACTTGTGTTAGTGTTGAAAAACCACTTTTCGCACTTGTGTTGGTGCAGGAAACCACTTTTGCACTTGTATTAGTGTGGAAAAAACACTTTTTGCACTTGTGATAGTGTTGAAAAACCACTTTTCGCACTTGTGTTAGTGTTGAAAAACCACTTTTCGCACTTGTGTTAGTATTGAAAAACCATTTTCGCACTTGTGTTGGTGCAGGAAACCACTTTTGCACTTGTATTAGTGTGGAAAAACTACTTTTCGCACTTGTGTTAGTGTTGAAAAACCACTTTTCACACTTGGGTTAGTGTTGAAAAACCACTTTTCGCACTTGTGTTAGTGTTGAAAAACCACTTTTCGCACTTGTGTTAGTGTTGAAAAACCACTTTTCGCACTTGTGTTGGTGCAGGAAACCACTTTTGCACTTGTATTAGTGTGGAAAAAACACTTTTTGCACTTGTGATAGTGTTGAAAAACCACTTTTTGCACTTGTGTTAGTGTTGAAAAACCACTTTTCGCACTTGTGTTAGTGTTGAAAAACCACTTTTCGCACTTGTGTTGGTGCAGGAAACCACTTTTGCACTTGTATTAGTGTGGAAAAAAACACTTTTTGCACTTGATAGTGTTGAAAAACCACTTTTCGCACTTGTGTTAGTGTTGAAAAACCACTTTTCGCACTTGTGTTAGTGTTGAAAAACCACTTTTCGCACTTGTGTTGGTGCAGGAAACCACTTTTGCACTTGTATTAGTGTGGAAAAAACACTTTTTGCACTTGTGATACTGTTGAAAAACCACTTTTCGCACTTGTGTTAGTGTTGAAAAACCACTTTTCGCACTTGTGTTGGTGCAGGAAACCACTTTTGCACTTGTATTAGTGTGGCAAAAACACTTTTCGCACTTGTGTTAGTGTTGAAAAACCACTTTTCGCACTTGTGTTAGTGTTGAAAAACACTTTTCGCACTTGTGTTGGTGCAGGAAACCACTTTTGCACTTGTATTAGTGTGGAAAAAACACTTTTTGCACTTGTGATAGTGTTGAAAAACCACTTTTCGCACTTGTGTTAGTGTTGAAAAACCACTTTTCGCACTTGTGTTGGTGCAGGAAACCACTTTTGCACTTGTATTAGTGTGGAAAAACCACTTTTCGCACTTGTGTTAGTGTTGAAAAACCACTTTTCGCACTTGTGTTGGTGCAGGAAACCACTTTTGCACTTGTATTAGTGTGGAAAAAACACTTTTTGTACTTGTGATAGTGTTGAAAAATCACTTTTCGCACTTGTGTTGGTGCAGGAAACCACTTTTGCACTTGTATTAGTGTTGAAAAATCACTTTTCACACTTGTGTTAGTGTTGAAAAACCACTTTTCGCACTTGTGTTGGTGCAGGAAACCACTTTTGCACTTGTATTAGTGTGGAAAAACTACTTTTCGCACTTGTGTTAGTGTTGAAAAACCACTTTTCACACTTGTGTTAGTGTTGAAAAACCACTTTTCGCACTTGTGTTGGTGCAGGAAACCACTTTTGCACTTGTATTAGTGTG
Source organism: Myxine glutinosa (assembly GCF_964187855.1). Lineage (NCBI taxonomy): Eukaryota > Metazoa > Chordata > Myxini > Myxiniformes > Myxinidae > Myxine > Myxine glutinosa. Next base: position 4,431 of record NW_027619982.1, read on the forward strand.
GAAAAAACACTTTTCGCACTTGTGTTAGTGTTGAAAAACCACTTTTCGCACTTGTGTTAGTGTTGAAAAACCACTTTTCGCACTTGTGTTGGTGCAGGAAACCACTTTTGCACTTGTATTAGTGTGGAAAACACACTTTTTGCACTTGTGATAGTGTTGAAAAACCACTTTTCGCACTTGTGTTAGTGTTGAAAAACCACTTTTCGCACTTGTGTTGGTGCAGGAAACCACTTTTGCACTTGTATTAGTGTGGAAAAACCACTTTTCGCACTTTTGTTAGTGTTGAAAAACCACTTTTCGCACTTGTGTTGGTGCAGGAAACCACTTTTGCACTTGTATTAGTGTGGAAAAAACACTTTTTGTACTTGTGATAGTGTTGAAAAATCACTTTTCGCACTTGTGTTGGTGCAGGAAACCACTTTTGCACTTGTATTAGTGTTGAAAAATCACTTTTCGCACTTGTGTTAGTGTTGAAAAACCACTTTTCGCACTTGTGTTGGTGCAGGAAACCACTTTTGCACTTGTATTAGTGTGGAAAAAACACTTTTTGCACTTGTGATAGTGTTGAAAAACCACTTTTCGCACTTGTGTTAGTGTTGAAAAACCACTTTTCGCACTTGTGTTAGTATTGAAAAACCATTTTCGCACTTGTGTTGGTGCAGGAAACCACTTTTGCACTTGTATTAGTGTGGAAAAACTACTTTTCGCACTTGTGTTAGTGTTGAAAAACCACTTTTCACACTTGGGTTAGTGTTGAAAAACCACTTTTCGCACTTGTGTTAGTGTTGAAAAACCACTTTTCGCACTTGTGTTAGTGTTGAAAAACCACTTTTCGCACTTGTGTTGGTGCAGGAAACCACTTTTGCACTTGTATTAGTGTTGAAAAATCACTTTTCGCACTTGTGTTAGTGTTGAAAAACCACTTTTCGCACTTGTGTTGGTGCAGGAAACCACTTTTGCACTTGTATTAGTGTGGAAAAAACACTTTTTGCACTTGTGATAGTGTTGAAAAACCACTTTTCGCACTTGTGTTAGTGTTGAAAAACCACTTTTCGCACTTGTGTTAGTATTGAAAAACCATTTTCGCACTTGTGTTGGTGCAGGAAACCACTTTTGCACTTGTATTAGTGTGGAAAAACTACTTTTCGCACTTGTGTTAGTGTTGAAAAACCACTTTTCACACTTGGGTTAGTGTTGAAAAACCACTTTTCGCACTTGTGTTAGTGTTGAAAAACCACTTTTCGCACTTGTGTTAGTGTTGAAAAACCACTTTTCGCACTTGTGTTGGTGCAGGAAACCACTTTTGCACTTGTATTAGTGTGGAAAAAACACTTTTTGCACTTGTGATAGTGTTGAAAAACCACTTTTTGCACTTGTGTTAGTGTTGAAAAACCACTTTTCGCACTTGTGTTAGTGTTGAAAAACCACTTTTCGCACTTGTGTTGGTGCAGGAAACCACTTTTGCACTTGTATTAGTGTGGAAAAAAACACTTTTTGCACTTGATAGTGTTGAAAAACCACTTTTCGCACTTGTGTTAGTGTTGAAAAACCACTTTTCGCACTTGTGTTAGTGTTGAAAAACCACTTTTCGCACTTGTGTTGGTGCAGGAAACCACTTTTGCACTTGTATTAGTGTGGAAAAAACACTTTTTGCACTTGTGATACTGTTGAAAAACCACTTTTCGCACTTGTGTTAGTGTTGAAAAACCACTTTTCGCACTTGTGTTGGTGCAGGAAACCACTTTTGCACTTGTATTAGTGTGGCGAAAACACTTTTCGCACTTGTGTTAGTGTTGAAAAACCACTTTTCGCACTTGTGTTAGTGTTGAAAAACACTTTTCGCACTTGTGTTGGTGCAGGAAACCACTTTTGCACTTGTATTAGTGTGGAAAAAACACTTTTTGCACTTGTGATAGTGTTGAAAAACCACTTTTCGCACTTGTGTTAGTGTTGAAAAACCACTTTTCACACTTGTGTTGGTGCAGGAAACCACTTTTGCACTTGTATTAGTGTGGAAAAACCACTTTTCGCACTTGTGTTAGTGTTGAAAAACCACTTTTCGCACTTGTGTTGGTGCAGGAAACCACTTTTGCACTTGTATTAGTGTGGAAAAAACACTTTTTGTACTTGTGATAGTGTTGAAAAATCACTTTTCGCACTTGTGTTGGTGCAGGAAACCACTTTTGCACTTGTATTAGTGTTGAAAAATCACTTTTCACACTTGTGTTAGTGTTGAAAAACCACTTTTCGCACTTGTGTTGGTGCAGGAAACCACTTTTGCACTTGTATTAGTGTGGAAAAAACACTTTTTGCACTTGTGATAGTGTTGAAAAACCACTTTTCGCACTTGTGTTAGTGTTGAAAAACCACTTTTCGCACTTGTGTTAGTGTTGAAAAACCATTTTCGCACTTGTGTTGGTGCAGGAAACCACTTTTGCACTTGTATTAGTGTGGAAAAACTACTTTTCGCACTTGTGTTAGTGTTGAAAAACCACTTTTCACACTTGTGTTAGTGTTGAAAAACCACTTTTCGCACTTATGTTAGTGTTGAAAAACCACTTTTCGCACTTGTGTTGGTGCAGGAAACCACTTTTGCACTTGTATTAGTGTGGAAAAACCACTTTTCGCACTTGTGTTAGTGTTGAAAAACCACTTTTCGCACTTGTGTTAGTGTTGAAAAACCACTTTTCGCACTTGTGTTGGTGCAGGAAACCACTTTTGCACTTGTATTAGTGTGGAAAAAACACTTTTTGCACTTGTGATAGTGTTGAAAAACCACTTTTTGCACTTGTGTTAGTGTTGAAAAACACTTTTCGCACTTGTGTTAGTGTTGAAAACCACTTTTTCGCACTTGTGTTGGTGCAGGAAACCACTTTTGCACTTGTATTAGTGTGGAAAAAACACTTTTTGCACTTGATAGTGTTGAAAAACCACTTTTCGCACTTGTGTTAGTGTTGAAAAACCACTTTTCGCACTTGTGTTAGTGTTGAAAAACCACTTTTCGCACTTGTGTTGGTGCAGGAAACCACTTTTGCACTTGTATTAGTGTGGAAAAAACACTTTTTGCACTTGTGATACTGTGGAAAAACCACTTTTCGCACTTGTGTTAGTGTTGAAAAACCAATTTTCGCACTTGTGTTGGTGCAGGAAACCACTTTTGCACTTGTATTAGTGTGGAAAAAACACTTTTCGCACTTGTGTTAGTGTTGAAAAACCACTTTTCGCACTTGTGTTAGTGTTGAAAAACACTTTTCGCACTTGTGTTGGTGCAGGAAACCACTTTTGCACTTGTATTAGTGTGGAAAAAACACTTTTTGCACTTGTGATAGTGTTGAAAAACCACTTTTCGCACTTGTGTTAGTGTTGAAAAACCACTTTTCGCACTTGTGTTGGTGCAGGAAACCACTTTTGCACTTGTATTAGTGTGGTAAAAACACTTTTTGCACTTGTGATAGTGTTGAAAAACCACTTTTTGCACTTGTGTTAGTGTTGAAAAACCACTTTTCGCACTTGTGTTAGTGTTGAAAAACCACTTTTCGCACTTGTGTTGGTGCAGGAAACCACTTTTGCACTTGTATTAGTGTGGAAAAACACTTTTTGCACTTGTGATAGTGTTGAAAAACCACTTTTCGCACTTGTGTTAGTGTTGAAAAACCACTTTTCGCACTTGTGTTGGTGCAGGAAACCACTTTTGCACTTGTATTTGTGTGGAAAAAACACTTTTCGCACTTGTGTTAGTGTTGAAAAACCACTTTTCGCACTTGTGTTAGTGTTGAAAAACCACTTTTCGCATTTGTGTTGGTGCAGGAAACCACTTTTGCACTTGTATTAGTGTGGAAAAAACACTTTTTGCACTTGTGATAGTGTTGAAAAACCACTTTTCGCACTTGTGTTAGTGTTGAAAAACCACTTTTCGCACTTATGCTGGTGCAGGAAACCACTTTTGCACTTTTATTAGTGTGGAAAAAACACTTTTTGCACTTGTGATAGTGTTGAAAAACCACTTTTCGCACTTGTGTTAGTGTTGAAAAACCACTTTTCGCACTTGTGTTGGTGCAGGAAACCACTTTTGCACTTGTATTAGTGTGGAAAAAACACTTTTTGCACTTGTGATAGTGTTGAAAAACCACTTTTCGCACTTGTGTTAGTGTTGAAAAACCACTTTTCGCACTTTTGTTGGTGCAGGAAACCACTTTTGTACTTGTATTAGTGTAGGAAAAAACCACTTTTCGCACTTGTGTTAGTGTTGAAAAAACCACTTTTCGCACTTGTGTTATTGTTGAAAAACCACTTTTCGCACTTATGATCGTGCAGGAAACCACTTTTGCACTTGTATTAGTGTGGAAAAAACACTTTTCGCACTTGTGCTAGTGTTGAAAAACCACTTTTCGCACTTGTGTTGGTGCAGGAAACCACTTTTGCACTTGTATTAGTGTGGAAAACACACTTTTTGCACTTGTGATAGTGTTGAAAAACCACTTTTCGCACTTGTGTTAGTGTTGAAAAACCACTTTTCGCACTTGTGTTGGTGCAGGAAACCACTTTTGCACTTGTATTAGTGTGGAAAAAACACTTTTTGCACTTGTGATAGTGTTGAAAAACCACTTTTCGCACTTGTGTTAGTGTTGAAAAACCACTTTTCGCACTTGTGTTAGTATTGAAAAACCATTTTCGCACTTGTGTTGGTGCAGGAAACCACTTTTGCACTTGTATTAGTGTGGAAAAACTACTTTTCGCACTTGTGTTAGTGTTGAAAAACCACTTTTCACACTTGGGTTAGTGTTGAAAAACCACTTTTCGCACTTGTGTTAGTGTTGAAAAACCACTTTTCGCACTTGTGTTAGTGTTGAAAAACCACTTTTCGCACTTGTGTTGGTGCAGGAAACCACTTTTGCACTTGTATTAGTGTGGAAAAACACTTTTTGCACTTGTGATAGTGTTGAAAAACCACTTTTTGCACTTGTGTTAGTGTTGAAAAACCACTTTTCGCACTTGTGTTAGTGTTGAAAAACCACTTTTCGCACTTGTGTTGGTGCAGGAAACCACTTTTGCACTTGTATTAGTGTGGAAAAAAACACTTTTTGCACTTGATAGTGTTGAAAAACCACTTTTCGCACTTGTGTTAGTGTTGAAAAACCACTTTTCGCACTTGTGTTAGTGTTGAAAAACCACTTTTCGCACTTGTGTTGGTGCAGGAAACCACTTTTGCACTTGTATTAGTGTGGAAAAAACACTTTTTGCACTTGTGATACTGTTGAAAAACCACTTTTCGCACTTGTGTTAGTGTTGAAAAACCACTTTTCGCACTTGTGTTGGTGCAGGAAACCACTTTTGCACTTGTATTAGTGTGGCAAAAACACTTTTCGCACTTGTGTTAGTGTTGAAAAACCACTTTTCGCACTTGTGTTAGTGTTGAAAAACACTTTTCGCACTTGTGTTGGTGCAGGAAACCACTTTTGCACTTGTATTAGTGTGGAAAAAACACTTTTTGCACTTGTGATAGTGTTGAAAAACCACTTTTCGCACTTGTGTTAGTGTTGAAAAACCACTTTTCGCACTTGTGTTGGTGCAGGAAACCACTTTTGCACTTGTATTAGTGTGGAAAAACCACTTTTCGCACTTGTGTTAGTGTTGAAAAACCACTTTTCGCACTTGTGTTGGTGCAGGAAACCACTTTTGCACTTGTATTAGTGTGGAAAAAACACTTTTTGTACTTGTGATAGTGTTGAAAAATCACTTTTCGCACTTGTGTTGGTGCAGGAAACCACTTTTGCACTTGTATTAGTGTTGAAAAATCACTTTCACACTTGTGTTAGTGTTGAAAAACCACTTTTCGCACTTGTGTTGGTGCAGGAAACCACTTTTGCACTTGTATTAGTGTGGAAAAACTACTTTTCGCACTTGTGTTAGTGTTGAAAAACCACTTTTCACACTTGTGTTAGTGTTGAAAAACCACTTTTCGCACTTGTGTTGGTGCAGGAAACCACTTTTGCACTTGTATTAGTGTGGAAAAAACACTTTTCGCACTTGTGTTAGTGTTGAAAAACCACTTTTCGCACTTGTGTTAGTGTTGAAAAACCACTTTTCGCACTTGTGTTGGTGCAGGAAACCACTTTTGCACTTGTATTAGTGTGGAAAACACACTTTTTGCACTTGTGATAGTGTTGAAAACCACTTTTCGCACTTGTGTTAGTGTTGAAAAACCACTTTTCGCACTTGTGTTGGTGCAGGAAACCACTTTTGCACTTGTATTAGTGTGGAAAAACCACTTTTCGCACTTTTGTTAGTGTTGAAAAACCACTTTTCGCACTTGTGTTGGTGCAGGAAACCACTTTTGCACTTGTATTAGTGTGGAAAAAACACTTTTTGTACTTGTGATAGTGTTGAAAAATCACTTTTCGCACTTGTGTTGGTGCAGGAAACCACTTTTGCACTTGTATTAGTGTTGAAAAATCACTTTTCGCACTTGTGTTAGTGTTGAAAAACCACTTTTCGCACTTGTGTTGGTGCAGGAAACCACTTTTGCACTTGTATTAGTGTGGAAAAAACACTTTTTGCACTTGTGATAGTGTTGAAAAACCACTTTTCGCACTTGTGTTAGTGTTGAAAAACCACTTTTCGCACTTGTGTTAGTATTGAAAAACCATTTTCGCACTTGTGTTGGTGCAGGAAACCACTTTTGCACTTGTATTAGTGTGGAAAAACTACTTTTCGCACTTGTGTTAGTGTTGAAAAACCACTTTTCACACTTGGGTTAGTGTTGAAAAACCACTTTTCGCACTTGTGTTAGTGTTGAAAAACCACTTTTCGCACTTGTGTTAGTGTTGAAAAACCACTTTTCGCACTTGTGTTGGTGCAGGAAACCACTTTTGCACTTGTATTAGTGTTGAAAAATCACTTTTCGCACTTGTGTTAGTGTTGAAAAACCACTTTTCGCACTTGTGTTGGTGCAGGAAACCACTTTTGCACTTGTATTAGTGTGGAAAAAACACTTTTTGCACTTGTGATAGTGTTGAAAAACCACTTTTCGCACTTGTGTTAGTGTTGAAAAACCACTTTTCGCACTTGTGTTAGTATTGAAAAACCATTTTCGCACTTGTGTTGGTGCAGGAAACCACTTTTGCACTTGTATTAGTGTGGAAAAACTACTTTTCGCACTTGTGTTAGTGTTGAAAAACCACTTTTCACACTTGGGTTAGTGTTGAAAAACCACTTTTCGCACTTGTGTTAGTGTTGAAAAACCACTTTCGCACTTGTGTTAGTGTTGAAAAACCACTTTTCGCACTTGTGTTGGTGCAGGAAACCACTTTTGCACTTGTATTAGTGTGGAAAAAACACTTTTTGCACTTGTGATAGTGTTGAAAAACCACTTTTTGCACTTGTGTTAGTGTTGAAAAACCACTTTTCGCACTTGTGTTAGTGTTGAAAAACCACTTTTCGCACTTGTGTTGGTGCAGGAAACCACTTTTGCACTTGTATTAGTGTGGAAAAAAACACTTTTTGCACTTGATAGTGTTGAAAAACCACTTTTCGCACTTGTGTTAGTGTTGAAAAACCACTTTTCGCACTTGTGTTAGTGTTGAAAAACCACTTTTCGCACTTGTGTTGGTGCAGGAAACCACTTTTGCACTTGTATTAGTGTGGAAAAAACACTTTTTGCACTTGTGATACTGTTGAAAAACCACTTTTCGCACTTGTGTTAGTGTTGAAAAACCACTTTTCGCACTTGTGTTGGTGCAGGAAACCACTTTTGCACTTGTATTAGTGTGGCGAAAACACTTTTCGCACTTGTGTTAGTGTTGAAAAACCACTTTTCGCACTTGTGTTAGTGTTGAAAAACACTTTTCGCACTTGTGTTGGTGCAGGAAACCACTTTTGCACTTGTATTAGTGTGGAAAAAACACTTTTTGCACTTGTGATAGTGTTGAAAAACCACTTTTCGCACTTGTGTTAGTGTTGAAAAACCACTTTTCACACTTGTGTTGGTGCAGGAAACCACTTTTGCACTTGTATTAGTGTGGAAAAACCACTTTTCGCACTTGTGTTAGTGTTGAAAAACCACTTTTCGCACTTGTGTTGGTGCAGGAAACCACTTTTGCACTTGTATTAGTGTGGAAAAAACACTTTTTGTACTTGTGATAGTGTTGAAAAATCACTTTTCGCACTTGTGTTGGTGCAGGAAACCACTTTTGCACTTGTATTAGTGTTGAAAAATCACTTTTCACACTTGTGTTAGTGTTGAAAAACCACTTTTCGCACTTGTGTTGGTGCAGGAAACCACTTTTGCACTTGTATTAGTGTGGAAAAAACACTTTTTGCACTTGTGATAGTGTTGAAAAACCACTTTTCGCACTTGTGTTAGTGTTGAAAAACCACTTTTCGCACTTGTGTTAGTGTTGAAAAACCATTTTCGCACTTGTGTTTGTGCAGGAAACCACTTTTGCACTTGTATTAGTGTGGAAAAACTACTTTTCGCACTTGTGTTAGTGTTGAAAAACCACTTTTCACACTTGTGTTAGTGTTGAAAAACCACTTTTCGCACTTGTGTTAGTGTTGAAAAACCACTTTTCGCACTTGTGTTAGTGTTGAAAAACCACTTTTCGCACTTGTGTTGGTGCAGGAAACCACTTTTGCACTTGTATTAGTGTGGAAAAAACACTTTTTGCACTTGTGATAGTGTTGAAAAACCACTTTTTGCACTTGTGTTAGTGTTGAAAAACCACTTTTCGCACTTGTGTTAGTGTTGAAAAACCACTTTTCGCACTTGTGTTGGTGCAGGAAACCACTTTTGCACTTGTATTAGTGTGGAAAAAAACACTTTTTGCACTTGATAGTGTTGAAAAACCACTTTTCGCACTTGTGTTAGTGTTGAAAAACCACTTTTCGCACTTGTGTTAGTGTTGAAAAACCACTTTTCGCACTTGTGTTGGTGCAGGAAACCACTTTTGCACTTGTATTAGTGTGGAAAAAAACACTTTTTGCACTTGTGATACTGTTGAAAAACCACTTTTCGCACTTGTGTTAGTGTTGAAAAACCACTTTTCGCACTTGTGTTGGTGCAGGAAACCACTTTTGCACTTGTATTAGTGTGGCGAAAACACTTTTCGCACTTGTGTTAGTGTTGAAAAACCACTTTTCGCACTTGTGTTAGTGTTGAAAAACACTTTTCGCACTTGTGTTGGTGCAGGAAACCACTTTTGCACTTGTATTAGTGTGGAAAAAACACTTTTTGCACTTGTGATAGTGTTGAAAAACCACTTTTTGCACTTGTGTTAGTGTTGAAAAACCACTTTTCGCACTTGTGTTAGTGTTGAAAAACCACTTTTCGCACTTGTGTTGGTGCAGGAAACCACTTTTGCACTTGTATTAGTGTGGAAAAAAACACTTTTTGCACTTGATAGTGTTGAAAAACCACTTTTCGCACTTGTGTTAGTGTTGAAAAACCACTTTTCGCACTTGTGTTAGTGTTGAAAAACCACTTTTCGCACTTGTGTTGGTGCAGGAAACCACTTTTGCACTTGTATTAGTGTGGAAAAAACACTTTTTGCACTTGTGATACTGTTGAAAAACCACTTTTCGCACTTGTGTTAGTGTTGAAAAACCACTTTTCGCACTTGTGTTGGTGCAGGAAACCACTTTTGCACTTGTATTAGTGTGGCGAAAACACTTTTCGCACTTGTGTTAGTGTTGAAAAACCACTTTTCGCACTTGTGTTAGTGTTGAAAAACACTTTTCGCACTTGTGTTGGTGCAGGAAACCACTTTTGCACTTGTATTAGTGTGGAAAAAACACTTTTTGCACTTGTGATAGTGTTGAAAAACCACTTTTCGCACTTGTGTTAGTGTTGAAAAACCACTTTTCACACTTGTGTTGGTGCAGGAAACCACTTTTGCACTTGTATTAGTGTGGAAAAACCACTTTTCGCACTTGTGTTAGTGTTGAAAAACCACTTTTCGCACTTGTGTTGGTGCAGGAAACCACTTTTGCACTTGTATTAGTGTGGAAAAAACACTTTTTGTACTTGTGATAGTGTTGAAAAATCACTTTTCGCACTTGTGTTGGTGCAGGAAACCACTTTTGCACTTGTATTAGTGTTGAAAAATCACTTTTCACACTTGTGTTAGTGTTGAAAAACCACTTTTCGCACTTGTGTTGGTGCAGGAAACCACTTTTGCACTTGTATTAGTGTGGAAAAAACACTTTTTGCACTTGTGATAGTGTTGAAAAACCACTTTTCGCACTTGTGTTAGTGTTGAAAAACCACTTTTCGCACTTGTGTTAGTGTTGAAAAACCATTTTCGCACTTGTGTTGGTGCAGGAAACCACTTTTGCACTTGTATTAGTGTGGAAAAACTACTTTTCGCACTTGTGTTAGTGTTGAAAAACCACTTTTCACACTTGTGTTAGTGTTGAAAAACCACTTTTCGCACTTATGTTAGTGTTGAAAAACCACTTTTCGCACTTGTGTTGGTGCAGGAAACCACTTTTGCACTTGTATTAGTGTGGAAAAAACACTTTTTGCACTTGTGATAGTGTTGAAAAACCACTTTTTGCACTTGTGTTAGTGTTGAAAAACACTTTTCGCACTTGTGTTAGTGTTGAAAAACCACTTTTCGCACTTGTGTTGGTGCAGGAAACCACTTTTGCACTTGTATTAGTGTGGAAAAAACACTTTTTGCACTTGATAGTGTTGAAAAACCACTTTTCGCACTTGTGTTAGTGTTGAAAAACCACTTTTCGCACTTGTGTTAGTGTTGAAAAACCACTTTTCGCACTTGTGTTGGTGCAGGAAACCACTTTTGCACTTGTATTAGTGTGGAAAAAACACTTTTTGCACTTGTGATACTGTGGAAAAACCACTTTTCGCACTTGTGTTAGTGTTGAAAAACCAATTTTCGCACTTGTGTTGGTGCAGGAAACCACTTTTGCACTTGTATTAGTGTGGAAAAAACACTTTTCGCACTTGTGTTAGTGTTGAAAAACCACTTTTCGCACTTGTGTTAGTGTTGAAAAACACTTTTCGCACTTGTGTTGGTGCAGGAAACCACTTTTGCACTTGTATTAGTGTGGAAAAAACACTTTTTGCACTTGTGATAGTGTTGAAAAACCACTTTTCGCACTTGTGTTAGTGTTGAAAAACCACTTTTCGCACTTGTGTTGGTGCAGGAAACCACTTTTGCACTTGTATTAGTGTGGTAAAAACACTTTTTGCACTTGTGATAGTGTTGAAAAACCACTTTTTGCACTTGTGTTAGTGTTGAAAAACCACTTTTCGCACTTGTGTTAGTGTTGAAAAACCACTTTTCGCACTTGTGTTGGTGCAGGAAACCACTTTTGCACTTGTATTAGTGTGGAAAAACACTTTTTGCACTTGTGATAGTGTTGAAAAACCACTTTTCGCACTTGTGTTAGTGTTGAAAAACCACTTTTCGCACTTGTGTTGGTGCAGGAAACCACTTTTGCACTTGTATTTGTGTGGAAAAAACACTTTTCGCACTTGTGTTAGTGTTGAAAAACCACTTTTCGCACTTGTGTTAGTGTTGAAAAACCACTTTTCGCATTTGTGTTGGTGCAGGAAACCACTTTTGCACTTGTATTAGTGTGGAAAAAACACTTTTTGCACTTGTGATAGTGTTGAAAAACCACTTTTCGCACTTGTGTTAGTGTTGAAAAACCACTTTTCGCACTTATGCTGGTGCAGGAAACCACTTTTGCACTTTTATTAGTGTGGAAAAAACACTTTTTGCACTTGTGATAGTGTTGAAAAACCACTTTTCGCACTTGTGTTAGTGTTGAAAAACCACTTTTCGCACTTGTGTTGGTGCAGGAAACCACTTTTGCACTTGTATTAGTGTGGAAAAAACACTTTTTGCACTTGTGATAGTGTTGAAAAACCACTTTTCGCACTTGTGTTAGTGTTGAAAAACCACTTTTCGCACTTTTGTTGGTGCAGGAAACCACTTTTGTACTTGTATTAGTGTAGGAAAACCACTTTTCGCACTTGTGTTAGTGTTGAAAAACCACTTTTCGCACTTGTGTTATTGTTGAAAAACCACTTTTCGCACTTGTGTTCGTGCAGGAAACCACTTTTGCACTTGTATTATTGTGGAAAAAACACTTTTCGCACTTGTGCTAGTGTTGAAAAACCACTTTTCGCACTTGTGTTGGTGCAGGAAACCACTTTTGCACTTGTATTAGTGTGGAAAACACACTTTTTGCACTTGTGATAGTGTTGAAAAACCACTTTTCGCACTTGTGTTAGTGTTGAAAAACCACTTTTCGCACTTGTGTTGGTGCAGGAAACCACTTTTGCACTTGTATTAGTGTGGAAAAACCACTTTTCGCACTTGTGTTAGTGTTGAAAAACCACTTTTCGCACTTGTGTTAGTGTTGAAAAACCACTTTTCGCACTTGTGTTGGTGCAGGAAACCACTTTTGCACTTGTATTAGTGTGGAAAAAACACTTTTTGCACTTGTGATAGTGTTTAAAAACCACTTTTCGCACTTGTGTTAGTGTTGAAAAACCACTTTTCGCACTTGTGTTAGTGTTGAAAAACCACTTTTCGCACTTGTGTTGGTGCAGGAAACCACTTTTGCACTTGTATTAGTGTGGAAAAAACACTTTTTGCACTTGTGATAGTGTTGAAAAACCACTTTTCGCACTTGTGTTAGTGTTGAAAAACCACTTTTCGCACTTGTGTTAGTATTGAAAAACCATTTTCGCACTTGTGTTGGTGCAGGAAACCACTTTTGCACTTGTATTAGTGTGGAAAAACTACTTTTCGCACTTGTGTTAGTGTTGAAAAACCACTTTTCACACTTGTGTTAGTGTTGAAAAACCACTTTTCGCACTTGTGTTAGTGTTGAAAAACCACTTTTCGCACTTGTGTTGGTGCAGGAAACCACTTTTGCACTTGTATTAGTGTGGAAAAACCACTTTTCGCACTTGTGTTAGTGTTGAAAAACCACTTTTCGCACTTGTGTTAGTGTTGAAAAACCACTTTTCGCACTTGTGTTGGTGCAGGAAACCACTTTTGCACTTGTATTAGTGTGGAAAAAACACTTTTTGCACTTGTGATAGTGTTGAAAAACCACTTTTTGCACTTGTGTTAGTGTTGAAAAACCACTTTTCGCACTTGTGTTAGTGTTGAAAAACCACTTTTCGCACTTGTGTTGGTGCAGGAAACCACTTTTGCACTTGTATTAGTGTGGAAAAAACACTTTTTGCACTTGATAGTGTTGAAAAACCACTTTTCGCACTTGTGTTAGTGTTGAAAAACCACTTTTCGCACTTGTGTTAGTGTTGAAAAAACACTTTTCGCACTTGTGTTGGTGCAGGAAACCACTTTTGCACTTGTATTAGTGTGGAAAAAACACTTTTTGCACTTGTGATACTGTTGAAAAACCACTTTTTGCACTTGTGTTAGTGTTGAAAAACCACTTTTCGCACTTGTGTTGGTGCAGGAAACCACTTTTGCACTTGTATTAGTGTGGAAAAAACACTTTTCGCACTTGTGTTAGTGTTGAAAAACCACTTTTCGCACTTGTGTTAGTGTTGAAAAACACTTTTCGCACTTGTGTTGGTGCAGGAAACCACTTTTGCACTTGTATTAGTGTGGAAAAAACACTTTTTGCACTTGTGATAGTGTTGAAAAACCACTTTTCGCACTTGTGTTAGTGTTGAAAAACCACTTTTCGCACTTGTGTTGGTGCATGAAACCACTTTTGCACTTGTATTAGTGTGGAAAAACCACTTTTCGCACTTGTGTTAGTGTTGAAAAACCACTTTTCGCACTTGTGTTGGTGCAGGAAACCACTTTTGCACTTGTATTAGTGTGGAAAAAACACTTTTTGTACTTGTGATAGTGTTGAAAAATCACTTTTCGCACTTGTGTTGGTGCAGGAAACCACTTTTGCACTTGTATTAGTGTTGAAAAATCACTTTTCGCACTTGTGTTAGTGTTGAAAAACCACTTTTCGCAATTGTGTTGGTGCAGGAAACCACTTTTGCACTTGTATTAGTGTGGAAAAAACACTTTTTGCACATGTGATAGTGTTGAAAAACCACTTTTCGCACTTGTGTTAGTGTTGAAAAACCACTTTTCGCACTTGTGTTAGTGTTGAAAAACCATTTTCGCACTTGTGTTGGTGCAGGAAACCACTTTTGCACTTGTATTAGTGTGGAAAAACTACTTTTCGCACTTGTGTTAGTGTTGAAAAACCACTTTTCACACTCGTGTTAGTGTTGAAAAACCACTTTTCGCACTTGTGTTAGTGTTGAAAAACCACTTTTCGCACTTGTGTTGGTGCAGGAAACCACTTTTGCACTTGTATTAGTGTGGAAAAACCACTTTTCGCACTTGTGTTAGTGTTGAAAAACCACTTTTCGCACTTGTGTTAGTGTTGAAAAACCACTTTTCGCACTTGTGTTGGTGCAGGAAACCACTTTTGCACTTGTATAAGTGTGGAAAAAACACTTTTTGCACTTGTGATAGTGTTGAAAAACCACTTTTTGCACTTGTGTTAGTGTTGAAAAACCACTTTTCGCACTTGTGTTAGTGTTGAAAAACCACTTTTCGCACTTGTGTTGGTGCAGGAAACCACTTTTGCACTTGTATTAGTGTGGAAAAAACACTTTTTGCACTTGATAGTGTTGAAAAACCACTTTTCACACTTGTGTTAGTGTTGAAAAACCACTTTTCGCACTTGTGTTAGTGTTGAAAAACCACTTTTCGCACTTGTGTTGGTGCAGGAAACCACTTTTGCACTTGTATTAGTGTGGAAAAAACACTTTTTGCACTTGTGATACTGTTGAAAAACCACTTTTCGCACTTGTGTTAGTGTTGAAAAACCACTTTTCGCACTTGTGTTGGTGCAGGAAACCACTTTTGCACTTGTATTGGTGTGGAAAAAACACTTTTCGCACTTGTGTTAGTGTTGAAAAACCATTTTTCGCACTTGTGTTAGTGTTGAAAAACACTTTTCGCACTTGTGTTGGTGCAGGAAACCACTTTTGCACTTGTATTAGTGTGGAAAAAACACTTTTTGCACTTGTGATAGTGTTGAAAAACCACTTTTCGCACTTGTGTTAGTGTTGAAAAACCACTTTTCGCACTTGTGTTGGTGCAGGAAACCACTTTTGCACTTGTATTAGTGTGGTAAAAACACTTTTTGCACTTGTGATAGTGTTGAAAAACCACTTTTCGCACTTGTGTTAGTGTTGAAAAACCACTTTTCGCACTTGTGTTAGTGTTGAAAAACCACTTTTCGCACTTGTGTTGGTGCAGGAAACCACTTTTGCACTTGTATTAGTGTGGAAAAACACTTTTTGCACTTGTGATAGTGTTGAAAAACCACTTTTCGCACTTGTGTTAGTGTTGAAAAACCACTTTTCGCACTTGTGTTGGTGCAGGAAACCACTTTTGCACTTGTATTAGTGTGGAAAAAACACTTTTCGCACTTGTGTTAGTGTTGAAAAACCACTTTTTGCACTTGTGTTAGTGTTGAAAAACCACTTTTCGCATTTGTGTTGGTGCAGGAAACCACTTTTGCACTTGTATTAGTGTGGAAAAAACACTTTTTGCACTTGTGATAGTGTTGAAAAACCACTTTTCGCACTTGTGTTAGTGTTGAAAAACCACTTTTCGCACTTATGTTGGTGCAGGAAACCACTTTTGCACTTTTATTAGTGTGGAAAAAACACTTTTTGCACTTGTGATAGTGTTGAAAAACCACTTTTCGCACTTGTGTTAGTGTTGAAAAACCACTTTTCGCACTTGTGTTGGTACAGGAAACCACTTTTGCACTTGTATTAGTGTGGAAAAAACACTTTTTGCACTTGTGATAGTGTTGAAAAACCACTTTTCGCACTTGTGTTAGTGTTGAAAAACCACTTTTCGCACTTTTGTTGGTGCAGGAAACCACTTTTGTACTTGTATTAGTGTAGGAAAACCACTTTTCGCACTTGTGTTAGTGTTGAAAAACCACTTTTCGCACTTGTGTTATTGTTGAAAAACCACTTTTCGCACTTGTGTTCGTGCAGGAAACCACTTTTGCACTTGTATTAGTGTGGAAAAAACACTTTTCGCACTTGTGCTAGTGTTGAAAAACCACTTTTCGCACTTGTGTTGGTGCAGGAAACCACTTTTGCACTTGTATTAGTGTGGAAAACACACTTTTTGCACTTGTGATAGTGTTGAAAAACCACTTTTCGCACTTGTGTTAGTGTTGAAAAACCACTTTTCGCACTTGTGTTGGTGCAGGAAACCACTTTTGCACTTGTATTAGTGTGGAAAAACCACTTTTCGCACTTGTGTTAGTGTTGAAAAACCACTTTTCGCACTTGTGTTAGTGTTGAAAAACCACTTTTCGCACTTTTGTTGGTGCAGGAAACCACTTTTGCACTTGTATTAGTGTGGAAAAAACACTTTTTGCACTTGTGATAGTGTTTAAAAACCACTTTTCGCACTTGTGTTAGTGTTGAAAAACCACTTTTCGCACTTGTGTTAGTGTTGAAAAACCACTTTTCGCACTTGTGTTGGTGCAGGAAACCACTTTTGCACTTGTATTAGTGTGGAAAAAACACTTTTTGCACTTGTGATAGTGTTGAAAAACCACTTTTCGCACTTGTGTTAGTGTTGAAAAACCACTTTTCGCACTTGTGTTAGTGTTGAAAAACCACTTTTCGCACTTGTGTTGGTGCAGGAAACCACTTTTGCACTTGTATTAGTGTGGAAAAAACACTTTTTGCACTTGTGATAGTGTTGAAAAACCACTTTTCGCACTTGTGTTAGTGTTGAAAAACCACTTTTCGCACTTGTGTTGGTGCAGGAAACCACTTTTGCACTTGTATTAGTGTGGAAAAAACACTTTTTGCACTTGTGATAGTGTTGAAAAACCACTTTTCGCACTTGTGTTAGTGTTGAAAAACCACTTTTCGCACTTGTGTTGGTGCAGGAAACCACTTTTTTACTTGTATTAGTGTGGTAAAAACACTTTTTGCACTTGTGATAGTGTTGAAAAACCACTTTTCGCACTTGTGTTAGTGTTGAAAAACCACTTTTCGCACTTGTGTTAGTGTTGAAAAAACACTTTTCGCACTTGTGTTGGTGCAGGAAACCACTTTTGCACTTGTATTAGTGTGGAAAAAACACTTTTTGCACTTGTGATAGTGTTGAAAAACCACTTTTCGCACTTGTGTTAGTGTTGAAAAACCACTTTTCGCACTTGTGTTGGTGCAGGAAACCACTTTTGCACTTGTATTAGTGTGGAAAAAACACTTTTTGCACTTGTGATAGTGTTGAAAAACCACTTTTCGCACTTGTGTTAATGTTGAAAAACCACTTTTCGCACTTGTGTTGGTGCAGGAAACCACTTTTTTACCTGTATTAGTGTGGTAAAAACACTTTTTGCACTTGTGATAGTGTTGAAAAACCACTTTTCGCACTTGTGTTAGTGTTGAAAAACCACTTTTCGCACTTGTGTTGGTGCAGGAAACCACTTTTGCACTTGTATTAGTGTGGAAAAACCACTTTTCGCACTTGTGTTAGTGTTGAAAAACCACTTTTCGCACTTGTGTTATTGTTGAAAAACCACTTTTCGCACTTGTGTTGGTGCAGGAAACCACTTTTGCACTTGT
This sequence comes from Myxine glutinosa, assembly GCF_964187855.1. NCBI lineage: Eukaryota > Metazoa > Chordata > Myxini > Myxiniformes > Myxinidae > Myxine > Myxine glutinosa. The sequence continues at coordinate 22,069 of NW_027619982.1, forward strand.
ATTAGTGTGGAAAAACCACTTTTTGCACTTGTGTTAGTGTTGAAAAACCACTTTTCGCACTTGTGTTAGTGTTGAAAAACCACTTTTCGCACTTGTGTTGGTGCAGGAAACCACTTTTGCACTTGTATTAGTGTGGAAAACACACTTTTTGCACTTGTGATAGTGTTGAAAAACCACTTTTCGCACTTGTGTTAGTGTTGAAAAACCACTTTTTGCACTTGTGTTGGTGCAGGAAACCACTTTTGCACTTGTATTAGTGTGGAAAAAACACTTTTTGCACTTGTGATACTGTTGAAAAACCACTTTTCGCACTTGTGTTAGTGTTGAAAAACCACTTTTCGCACTTGTGTTAGTGTTGAAAAACCACTTTTCGCACTTGTGTTGGTGCAGTAAACCACTTTTTTACTTGTATTAGTGTGGTAAAAACACTTTTTGCACTTGTGATAGTGTTGAAAAACCACTTTTCGCACTTGTGTTAGTGTTGAAAAACCACTTTTCGCACTTGTGTTGGTGCAGGAAACCACTTTTGCACTTGTATTAGTGTGGAAAAACCACTTTTCGCACTTGTGTTAGTGTTGAAAAACCACTTTTCGCACTTGTGCTATTGTTGAAAAACCACTTTTCGCACTTGTGTTAGTGTTGAAAAACCACTTTTTGCACTTGTGTTAGTGTTGAAAAACCACTTTTCGCACTTGTGTTGGTTCAGGAAACGACTTTTGCACTTGTATTAGTGTGGAAAAAACACTTTTTGCACTTGTGATAGTGTTGAAAAACCACTTTTCGCACTTGTGTAGTGTTGAAAAACCACTTTTCGCACTTGTGTTGGTGCAGGAAACCACTTTTTTACTTGTATTAGTGTGGTAAAAACACTTTTTGCACTTGTGATAGTGTTGAAAAACCACTTTTCGCACTTGTGTTAGTGTTGAAAAACCACTTTTCGCACTTGTGTTGGTGCAGGAAACCACTTTTGCACTTGTATTAGTGTGGAAAAACCACTTTTCGCACTTGTGTTAGTGTTGAAAAACCACTTTTCGCACTTGTGTTATTGTTGAAAAACCACTTTTCGCACTTGTGTTCGTGCAGGAAACCACTTTTGCACTTGTATTAGTGTGGAAAAAACACTTTTCGCACTTGTGCTAGTGTTGAAAAACCACTTTTCGCACTTGTGTTGGTGCAGGAAACCACTTTTGCACTTGTATTAGTGTGGAAAACACACTTTTTGCACTTGTGATAGTGTTGAAAAACCACTTTTCGCACTTGTGTTAGTGTTGAAAAACCACTTTTCGCACTTGTGTTGGTGCAGGAAACCACTTTTGCACTTGTATTAGTGTGGAAAAACCACTTTTCGCACTTGTGTTAGTGTTGAAAAACCACTTTTCGCACTTGTGTTAGTGTTGAAAAACCACTTTTCGCACTTTTGTTGGTGCAGGAAACCACTTTTGCACTTGTATTAGTGTGGAAAAAACACTTTTTGCA
>NW_027619983.1:0-23511 GCF_964187855.1 Myxine glutinosa
GTGTTGGTGCAGGAAACCACTTTTGCACTTGTATTAGTGTGGAAAAAACACTTTTTGCACTTGTGTTAGTGTTGAAAAACCACTTTTCGCGCTTGTGTTGGTGCAGGAAAGCACTTTTGCACTTGTATTAGTGTGGAAAAACACTTTTCGCACTTGTGTTTGTGTTGAAAAACCACTTTTCGCACTTGTGTTAGTGTTGAAAAACCACTTTTCGCACTTGTGTTGGTGCAGGAAACCACTTTTGCACTTGTATTAGTGTGGAAAAAACACTTTTTGCATTTGTGATAGTGTTGAAAAACCACGTTTCGCACTTGTGTTAGTGTTGAAAAACCACTTTTCGCACTTGTGTTAGTGTTGAAAAACCACTTTTCGCACTTGTGTTGGTGCAAGAAACCACTTTTGTACTTGTATTAGTGTGGAAAAAACACTTTTTGCACTTGTGATAGTGTTGAAAAACCACTTTTCGCACTTGTGTTAGTGTTGAAAAACCACTTTTCGCACTTGTGTTGGTGCAGGAAACCACTTTTGCACTTGTATTAGTGTGGAAAAACACTTTTCGCACTTGTGTTTGTGTTGAAAAACCACTTTTCGCACTTGTGTTAGTGTTGAAAAACCACTTTTCGCACTTGTGTTGGTGCAGGAAACCACTTTTGCACTTGTATTCGTGTGGAAAAAACACTTTTTGCATTTGTGATAGTGTTGAAAAACCACTTTTCGCACTTGTGTTAGTGTTGAAAAACCACTTTTCGCACTTGTGTTAGTGTTGAAAAACCACTTTTCGCACTTGTGTTGGTGCAAGAAACCACTTTTGCACTTGTATTAGTGTGGAAAAAACACTTTTTGCACTTGTGATAGTGTTGAAAAACCACTTTTCGCACTTGTGTTAGTGTTGAAAAACCACTTTCCGCACTTGTGTTAGTGTTGAAAAACCACTTTTCGCACTTGTGTTGGTGCAGGAAACCACTTTTGCACTTGTATTAGTGTGAAAAAAACACTTTTTGCACTTGTGATAGTGTTGAAAAACCACTTTTCGCACTTGTGTTAGTGTTGAAAAACCACTTTTCGCACTTGTGTTGGTGCAGGAAACCACTTTTGCACTTGTATTAGTGTGGAAAAAACACTTTTCGCACTTGTGTTCGTGTTTAAAAACCACTTTACGCACTTGTGTTAGTGTTGAAAAACCACTTTTCGCACTTGTGTTGGTGCAGGAAACCACTTTTGCACTTGTATTAGTGTGGAAAAAACACTTTTTGCACTTGTGATAGTGTTGAAAAACCACTTTTCGCACATGTGTTAGTGTTGAAAAACCACTTTTCGCACTTGTGTTAGTGTTGAAAAACCACTTTTCACACTTGTGTTGGTGCAGGAAACCACTTTTGCACTTGTATTAGTGTGGACAAAACACTTTTTGCACTTGTGATAGTGTTGAAAAACCACTTATCGCACTTGTGTTAGTGTTGAAAAACCACTTTACGCACTTGTGTTGGTGCAGGAAACCACTTTTGCACTTGTATTAGTGTGGAAAAAACACTTTTCGCACTTGTGTTTGTGTTGAAAAACCACTTTTCGCACTTGTGTTAGTGTTGAAAAACCACTTTTCGCACTTGTGTTGGTGCAGGAAACCACTTTTGCACTTGTATTAGTGTGGAAAAAACACTTTTTGCACTTGTGATAGTGTTGAAAAACCACTTTTCGCACTTGTGTTAGTGTTGAAAAACCACTTTTCGCACTTGTGTTAGTGTTGAAAAACCACTTTTCGCACTTGTGTTGGTGCAGGAAACCACTTTTGCACTTGTATTAGTGTGGAAAAAACACTTTTTGCACTTGTGATAGTGTTGAAAAACCACTTTTTGCACATGTGTTAGTGTTGAAAAACCACTTTTCGCACTTGTGTTAGTGTTGAAAAACCACTTTTCGCACTTGTGTTGGTGCAGGAAACCACTTTTGCACTTGTATTAGTGTGGAAAAAACACTTTTTGCACTTGTGATAGTGTTGAAAAACCACTTTTCGCACTTGTGTTAGTGTTGAAAAACCACTTTTCGCACTTGTGTTAGTGTTGAAAAACCACTTTTCGCACTTGTGTTGGTGGAGGAAACCACTTTTGCACTTGTATTAGTGTGGAAAAAACACTTTTTGCACTTGTGTTAGTGTTGAAAAACCACTTTTCGCACTTGTGTTGGTGCAGGAAACCACTTTTGCACTTGTATTAGTGTGGAAAAACACTTTTCGCACTTGTGTTTGTGTTGAAAAACCACTTTTCGCACTTGTGTTAGTGTTGAAAAACCACTTTTCGCATTTGTGTTGGTGCAGGAAACCACTTTTGCACTTGTATTAGTGTGGAAAAAACACTTTTTGCATTTGTGATAGTGTTGAAAAACCACTTTTCGCACTTGTGTTAGTGTTGAAAAACCACTTTTCGCACTTGTGTTAGTGTTGAAAAACGACTTTTCGCACTTGTGTTGGTGCAGGAAACCACTTTTGCACTTGTATTAGTGTGAAAAAAACACTTTTTGCACTTGTGATAGTGTTGAAAAACCACTTTTCGCACTTGTGTTAGTGTTGAAAAACCACTTTTCGCACTTGTGTTGGTGCAGGAAACCACTTTTGTAATTGTATTAGTGTGGAAAAAACACTTTTCGCACTTGTGTTTGTGTTGAAAAACCACTTTACGCACTTGTGTTAGTGTTGAAAAACCACTTTTCGCACTTGTGTTAGTGTTGAAAAACCACTTTTCGCACTTGTGTTTGTGTTGAAAAACCACTTTTCGCACTTGTGTTGGTGCAGGAAACCACTTTTGCACTTGTATTAGTGTGGAAAAACACTTTTCGCACTTGTGTTTGTGTTGAAAAACCACTTTTCGCACATGTGTTAGTGTTGAAAAATCACTTTTCGCACTTGTGTTTGTGTTGAAAAACCACTTTTCGCACATGTGTTAGTGTTGAAAAATCACTTTTCGCACTTGTGTTAGTGTTGAAAAACCACTTTTCGCACTTGTGTTGGTGCAGGAAACCACTTTTGCACTTGTATTAGTGTGGAAAAAACACTTTTTGCACTTGTGATAGTGTTGAAAAACCACTTTTCGCACTTGTGTTAGTGTTGAAAAACCACTTTTCGCACTTGTGTTAGTGTTGAAAAACCACTTTTCGCACTTGTGTTAGTGTTGAAAAACCACTTTTCGCACTTGTGTTGGTGCAGGAAACCACTTTTGCACTTGTATTAGTGTGGAAAAAACACTTTTTGCACTTGAGTTAGTGTTGAAAAACCACTTTTCGCACTTGTGTTGGTGCAGGAAACCACTTTTGCACTTGTATTAGTGTGGAAAAACAATTTTCGCACTTGTGTTTGTGTTGAAAAACCACTTTTCGCACTTGTGTTAGTGTTGAAAAAACACTTTTCGCACTTGTGTTGGTGCAGGAAACCACTGTTGCACTTGTATTAGTGTGGAAAAAACACTTTTTGCATTTGTGATAGTGTTGAAAAACCACTTTTCGCACTTGTGTTAGTGTTGAAAAACCACTTTTCGCACTTGTGTTGGTGCAAGAAACCACTTTTGCACTTGTATTAGTGTGGAAAAAACACTTTTTGCACTTGTGATAGTGTTGAAAAACCACTTTTCGCACTTGTGTTAGTGTTGAAAAACGACTTTCCGCCCTTGTGTTAGTGTTGAAAAACCACTTTTCGCACTTGTGTTAGTGTTGAAAAACCACTTTTCGCACTTGTGTTTGTGTTGAAAAAACACTTTTCGCACTTGTGTTGGTGCAGGAAACCACTTTTGCACTTGTATTAGTGTGGAAAAACACTTTTCGCACTTGTGTTTGTGTTGAAAAACCACTTTTCGCACATGTGTTAGTGTTGAAAAATCACTTTTCGCACTTGTGTTAGTGTTGAAAAACCACTTTTCGCACTTGTGTTGGTGCAGGAAACCACTTTTGCACTTGTATTAGTGTGGAAAAAACACTTTTTGCACTTGTGATAGTGTTGAAAACCCACTTTTCGCACTTGTGTTAGTGTTGAAAAACCACTTTTCGCACTTGTGTTAGTGTTGAAAAACCACTTTTCGCACTTGTGTTGGTGCAGGAAACCACTTTTGCACTTGTATTAGTGTGGAAAAAACACTTTTTGCACTTGTGTTAGTGTTGAAAAACCACTTTTCGCACTTGTGTTGGTGCAGGAAACCACTTTTGCACTTGTATTAGTGTGGAAAAACACTTTTCGCACTTGTGTTTGTGTTGAAAAACCACTTTTCGCACTTGTGTTAGTGTTGAAAAACCACTTTTCGCACTTGTGTTAGTGTTGAAAAACCACTTTTCGCACTTGTGTTGGTGCAGGAAACCACTTTTGCACTTGTATTAGTGTGGAAAAAACACTTTTTGCACTTGTGATAGTGTTGAAAAACCACTTTTCGCACTTGTGTTAGTGTTGAAAAACCACTTTTCGCACTTGTGTTAGTGTTGAAAAACCACTTTTCGCACTTGTGTTGGTGCAGGAAACCACTTTTGCACTTGTATTAGTGTGGAAAAAACACTTTTTGCACTTGTGATAGTGTTGAAAAACCACTTTTTGCACATGTGTTAGTGTTGAAAAACCACTTTTCGCACTTGTGTTAGTGTTGAAAAACCACTTTTCGCACTTGTGTTGGTGCAGGAAACCACTTTTGCACTTGTATTAGTGTGGAAAAAACACTTTTTGCACTTGTGATAGTGTTGAAAAACCACTTTTCGCACTTGTGTTAGTGTTGAAAAACCACTTTTCGCACTTGTGTTAGTGTTGAAAAACCACTTTTCGCACTTGTGTTGGTGCAGGAAACCACTTTTGCACTTGTATTAGTGTGGAAAAAACACTTTTTGCACTTGTGTTAGTGTTGAAAAACCACTTTTCGCACTTGTGTTGGTGCAGGAAACCACTTTTGCACTTGTATTAGTGTGGAAAAACACTTTTCGCACTTGTGTTTGTGTTGAAAAACCACTTTTCGCACTTGTGTTAGTGTTGAAAAACCACTTTTCGCACTTGTGTTGGTGCAGGAAACCACTTTTGCACTTGTATTAGTGTGGAAAAAACACTTTTTGCATTTGTGATAGTGTTGAAAAACCACTTTTCGCACTTGTGTTAGTGTTGAAAAACCACTTTTCGCACTTGTGTTAGTGTTGAAAAACGACTTTTCGCACTTGTGTTGGTGCAGGAAACCACTTTTGCATTTGTATTAGTGTGAAAAAAACACTTTTTGCACTTGTGATAGTGTTGAAAAACCACTTTTCGCACTTGTGTTAGTGTTGAAAAACCACTTTTCGCACTTGTGTTGGTGCAGGAAACCACTTTTGCACTTGTATTAGTGTGGAAAAAACACTTTTCGCACTTGTGTTTGTGTTGAAAAACCACTTTACGCACTTGTGTTAGTGTTGAAAAACCACTTTTCGCACTTGTGTTAGTGTTGAAAAACCACTTTTTGCACTTGTGTTAGTGTTGAAAAACCACTTTTCGCACTTGTGTTTGTGTTGAAAAACCACTTTTCGCACTTGTGTTGGTGCAGGAAACCACTTTTGCACTTGTATTAGTGTGGAAAAAACACTTTTCGCACTTGTGTTTGTGTTGAAAAACCACTTTTCGCACATGTGTTAGTGTTGAAAAATCACTTTTCGCACTTGTGTTTGTGTTGAAAAACCACTTTTCGCACATGCGTTAGTGTTGAAAAATCACTTTTCGCACTTGTGTTAGTGTTGAAAAACCACTTTTCGCACTTGTGTTGGTGCAGGAAACCACTTTTGCACTTGTATTAGTGTGGAAAAAACACTTTTTGCACTTGTGATAGTGTTGAAAAACCACTTTTCGCACTTGTGTTAGTGTTGAAAAACCACTTTTCGCACTTGTGTTAGTGTTGAAAAACCACTTTTCGCACTTGTGTTAGTGTTGAAAAACCACTTTTCGCACTTGTGTTGGTGCAGGAAACCACTTTTGCACTTGTATTAGTGTGGAAAAAAGACTTTTTGCACTTGTGTTAGTGTTGAAAAACCACTTTTCGCACTTGTGTTGGTGCAGGAAACCACTTTTGCACTTGTATTAGTGTGGAAAAACAATTTTCGCACTTGTGTTTGTGTTGAAAAACCACTTTTCGCACTTGTGTTAGTGTTGAAAAAACACTTTTCGCACTTGTGTTGGTGCAGGAAACCACTTTTGCACTTGTATTAGTGTGGAAAAAACACTTTTTGCATTTGTGATAGTGTTGAAAAACCACTTTTCGCACTTGTGTTAGTGTTGAAAAACCACTTTTCGCACTTGTGTTGGTGCAAGAAACCACTTTTGCACTTGTATTAGTGTGGAAAAAACACTTTTTGCACTTGTGATAGTGTTGAAAAACCACTTTTCGCACTTGTGTTAGTGTTGAAAAACGACTTTCCGCCCTTGTGTTAGTGTTGAAAAACCACTTTTCGCACTTGTGTTAGTGTTGAAAAACCACTTTTCGCACTTGTGTTTGTGTTGAAAAACCACTTTTCGCACTTGTGTTGGTGCAGGAAACCACTTTTGCACTTGTATTAGTGTGGAAAAACACTTTTCGCACTTGTGTTTGTGTTGAAAAACCACTTTTCGCACATGTGTTAGTGTTGAAAAATCACTTTTCGCACTTGTGTTTGTGTTGAAAAACCACTTTTCGCACATGTGTTAGTGTTGAAAAATCACTTTTCGCACTTGTGTTAGTGTTGAAAAACCACTTTTCGCACTTGTGTTGGTGCAGGAAACCACTTTTGCACTTGTATTAGTGTGGAAAAAACACTTTTTGCACTTGTGATAGTGTTGAAAAACCACTTTTCGCACTTGTGTTAGTGTTGAAAAACCACTTTTCGCACTTGTGTTAGTGTTGAAAAACCACTTTTCGCACTTGTGTTGGTGCAGGAAACCACTTTTGCACTTGTATTAGTGTGGAAAAAACACTTTTTGCACTTGTGTTAGTGTTGAAAAACCACTTTTCGCACTTGTGTTGGTGCAGGAAACCACTTTTGCACTTGTATTAGTGTGGAAAAACACTTTTCGCACTTGTGTTTGTGTTGAAAAACCACTTTTCGCACTTGTGTTAGTGTTGAAAAACCACTTTTCGCACTTGTGTTAGTGTTGAAAAACCACTTTTCGCACTTGTGTTGGTGCAGGAAACCACTTTTGCACTTGTATTAGTGTGGAAAAAACACTTTTTGCATTTGTGATAGTGTTGAAAAACCACTTTTCGCACTTGTGTTAGTGTTGAAAAACCACTTTTCGCACTTGTGTTGGTGCAAGAAACCACTTTTGCACTTGTATTAGTGTGGAAAAAACACTTTTTGCACTTGTGATAATGTTGAAAAACCACTTTTCGCACTTGTGTTAGTGTTGAAAAACGACTTTCCGCCCTTGTGTTAGTGTTGAAAAACCACTTTTCGCACTTGTGTTGGTGCAGGAAACCACTTTTGCACTTGTATTAGTGTGAAAAAAACACTTTTTGCACTTGTGATATTGTTGAAAAACCACTTTTCGCACTTGTGTTAGTGTTGAAAAACCACTTTTCGCACTTGTGTTGGTGCAGGAAACCACTTTTGCACTTGTATTAGTGTGGAAAAAACACTTTTTGCACTTGTGATAGTGTTGAAAAACCACTTTTCGCAGTTGTGTTAGTGTTGAAAAACCACTTTTCGCACTTGTGTTAGTGTTGAAAAACCACTTTTCGCACTTGTGTTGGTGCAGGAAACCACTTTTGCACTTGTATTAGTGTGGAAAAAACACTTTTTGCACTTGTGATAGTGTTGAAAAACCACTTTTCGCACTTGTGTTGGTGCAAGAAACCACTTTTGCACTTTATTAGTGTGGAAAAAACACTTTTTGCACTTGTGATAGTGTTGAAAAACCACTTTTCGCACTTGTGTTAGTGTTGAAAAACGACTTTCCGCACTTGTGTTAGTGCTGAAAAACCACTTTTCGCACTTGTGTTGGTGCAGGAAACCACTTTTGCACTTGTATTAGTGTGAAAAAAACACTTTTTGCACTTGTGATAGTGTTGAAAAACCACTTTTCGCACTTGTGTTAGTGTTGAAAAACCACTTTTCGCACTTGTGTTGGTGCAGGAAACCACTTTTGCACTTGTATTAGTGTGGAAAAAACACTTTTTGCACTTGTGATAGTGTTGAAAACCACTTTTCGCACTTGTGTTCGTGTTGAAAAACCACTTTTCGCACTTGTGTTGGTGCAGGAAACCACTTTTGCACTTGTATTAGTGTGGAAAAAACACTTTTTGCACTTGTGATAGTGTTGAAAAACCACTTTTCGCAGTTGTGTTAGTGTTGAAAAACCACTTTTCGCACTTGTGTTAGTGTTGAAAAACCACTTTTCGCACTTGTGTTGGTGCAGGAAACCACTTTTGCACGTGTATTAGTGTGGAAAAAACACTTTTCGCACTTGTGTTTGTGTTGAAAAACCACTTTTCGCACTTGTGTTAGTGTTGAAAAACCACTTTTCACACTTGTGTTGGTGCAGGAAACCACTTTTGCACTTGTATTAGTGTGGAAAAAACACTTTTTGCACTTGTGATAGTGTTGAAAAACCACTTTTCGCACTTGTGTTAGTGTTGAAAAACAACTTTTCGCACTTGTGTTAGTGTTGAAAAACCACTTTTCGCACTTGTGTTGGTGCAGGAAACCACTTTTGCACTTGTATTAGTGTGGAAAAAACACTTTTTGCACTTGTGATAGTGTTGAAAAACCACTTTTCGCACTTGTGTTAGTGTTGAAAAACCACTTTTCGCACATGTGTTAGTGTTGAAAAACCACTTTTCGCACTTGTGTTGGTGCCGGAAACCACTTTTGCACTTGTATTAGTGTGGAAAAAACACTTTTTGCACTTGTGATAGTGTTGAAAAACCACTTTTCGCACTTGTGTTAGTGTTGAAAAACCACTTTTTGCACTTGTGTTAGTGTTGAAAAACCACTTTTCACACTTGTGTTGGTGCAGGAAACCACTTTTGCACTTGTATTAGTGTGGAAAAAACACTTTTTGCACTTGTGTTAGTGTTGAAAAACCACTTTTCGCGCTTGTGTTGGTGCAGGAAAGCACTTTTGCACTTGTATTAGTGTGGAAAAACACTTTTCGCACTTGTGTTTGTGTTGAAAAACCACTTTTCGCACTTGTGTTAGTGTTGAAAAACCACTTTTCGCACTTGTGTTGGTGCAGGAAACCACTTTTGCACTTGTATTAGTGTGGAAAAAACACTTTTTGCATTTGTGATAGTGTTGAAAAACCACTTTTCGCACTTGTGTTAGTGTTGAAAAACCACTTTTCGCACTTGTGTTAGTGTTGAAAAACCACTTTTCGCACTTGTGTTGGTGCAAGAAACCACTTTTGTACTTGTATTAGTGTGGAAAAAACACTTTTTGCACTTGTGATAGTGTTGAAAAACCACTTTTCGCACTTGTGTTAGTGTTGAAAAACCACTTTTCGCACTTGTGTTGGTGCAGGAAACCACTTTTGCACTTGTATTAGTGTGGAAAAACACTTTTCGCACTTGTGTTTGTGTTGAAAAACCACTTTTCGCACTTGTGTTAGTGTTGAAAAACCACTTTTCGCACTTGTGTTGGTGCAGGAAACCACTTTTGCACTTGTATTCGTGTGGAAAAAACACTTTTTGCATTTGTGATAGTGTTGAAAAACCACTTTTCGCACTTGTGTTAGTGTTGAAAACCCACTTTTCGCACTTGTGTTAGTGTTGAAAAACCACTTTTCGCACTTGTGTTGGTGCAAGAAACCACTTTTGCACTTGTATTAGTGTGGAAAAAACACTTTTTGCACTTGTGATAGTGTTGAAAAACCACTTTTCGCACTTGTGTTAGTGTTGAAAAACCACTTTACGCACTTGTGTTGGTGCAGGAAACCACTTTTGCACTTGTATTAGTGTGGAAAAAACACTTTTCGCACTTGTGTTTGTGTTGAAAAACCACTTTTCGCACTTGTGTTAGTGTTGAAAAACCACTTTTCGCACTTGTGTTGGTGCAGGAAACCACTTTTGCACTTGTATTAGTGTGGAAAAAACACTTTTTGCACTTGTGATAGTGTTGAAAAACCACTTTTCGCACTTGTGTTAGTGTTGAAAAACCACTTTTCGCACTTGTGTTAGTGTTGAAAAACCACTTTTCGCACTTGTGTTGGTGCAGGAAACCACTTTTGCACTTGTATTAGTGTGGAAAAAACACTTTTTGCACTTGTGATAGTGTTGAAAAACCACTTTTTGCACATGTGTTAGTGTTGAAAAACCACTTTTCGCACTTGTGTTAGTGTTGAAAAACCACTTTTCGCACTTGTGTTGGTGCAGGAAACCACTTTTGCACTTGTATTAGTGTGGAAAAAACACTTTTTGCACTTGTGATAGTGTTGAAAAACCACTTTTCGCACTTGTGTTAGTGTTGAAAAACCACTTTTCGCACTTGTGTTAGTGTTGAAAAACCACTTTTCGCACTTGTGTTGGTGGAGGAAACCACTTTTGCACTTGTATTAGTGTGGAAAAAACACTTTTTGCACTTGTGTTAGTGTTGAAAAACCACTTTTCGCACTTGTGTTGGTGCAGGAAACCACTTTTGCACTTGTATTAGTGTGGAAAAACACTTTTCGCACTTGTGTTTGTGTTGAAAAACCACTTTTCGCACTTGTGTTAGTGTTGAAAAACCACTTTTCGCATTTGTGTTGGTGCAGGAAACCACTTTTGCACTTGTATTAGTGTGGAAAAAACACTTTTTGCATTTGTGATAGTGTTGAAAAACCACTTTTCGCACTTGTGTTAGTGTTGAAAAACCACTTTTCGCACTTGTGTTAGTGTTGAAAAACGACTTTTCGCACTTGTGTTGGTGCAGGAAACCACTTTTGCACTTGTATTAGTGTGAAAAAAACACTTTTTGCACTTGTGATAGTGTTGAAAAACCACTTTTCGCACTTGTGTTAGTGTTGAAAAACCACTTTTCGCACTTGTGTTGGTGCAGGAAACCACTTTTGTAATTGTATTAGTGTGGAAAAAACACTTTTCGCACTTGTGTTTGTGTTGAAAAACCACTTTACGCACTTGTGTTAGTGTTGAAAAACCACTTTTCGCACTTGTGTTAGTGTTGAAAAACCACTTTTCGCACTTGTGTTAGTGTTGAAAAACCACTTTTCGCACTTGTGTTTGTGTTGAAAAACCACTTTTCGCACTTGTGTTGGTGCAGGAAACCACTTTTGCACTTGTATTAGTGTGGAAAAACACTTTTCGCACTTGTGTTTGTGTTGAAAAACCACTTTTCGCACATGTGTTAGTGTTGAAAAATCACTTTTCGCACTTGTGTTTGTGTTGAAAAACCACTTTTCGCACATGTGTTAGTGTTGAAAAATCACTTTTCGCACTTGTGTTAGTGTTGAAAAACCACTTTTCGCACTTGTGTTGGTGCAGGAAACCACTTTTGCACTTGTATTAGTGTGGAAAAAACACTTTTTGCACTTGTGATAGTGTTGAAAAACCACTTTTCGCACTTGTGTTAGTGTTGAAAAACCACTTTTCGCACTTGTGTTAGTGTTGAAAAACCACTTTTCGCACTTGTGTTAGTGTTGAAAAACCACTTTTCGCACTTGTGTTGGTGCAGGAAACCACTTTTGCACTTGTATTAGTGTGGAAAAAACACTTTTTGCACTTGAGTTAGTGTTGAAAAACCACTTTTCGCACTTGTGTTGGTGCAGGAAACCACTTTTGCGCTTGTATTAGTGTGGAAAAACAATTTTCGCACTTGTGTTTGTGTTGAAAAACCACTTTTCGCACTTGTGTTAGTGTTGAAAAAACACTTTTCGCACTTGTGTTGGTGCAGGAAACCACTGTTGCACTTGTATTAGTGTGGAAAAAACACTTTTTGCATTTGTGATAGTGTTGAAAAACCACTTTTCGCACTTGTGTTAGTGTTGAAAAACCACTTTTCGCACTTGTGTTGGTGCAAGAAACCACTTTTGCACTTGTATTAGTGTGGAAAAAACACTTTTTGCACTTGTGATAGTGTTGAAAAACCACTTTTCGCACTTGTGTTAGTGTTGAAAAACGACTTTCCGCCCTTGTGTTAGTGTTGAAAAACCACTTTTCGCACTTGTGTTAGTGTTGAAAAACCACTTTTCGCACTTGTGTTTGTGTTGAAAAAACACTTTTCGCACTTGTGTTGGTGCAGGAAACCACTTTTGCACTTGTATTAGTGTGGAAAAACACTTTTCGCACTTGTGTTTGTGTTGAAAAACCACTTTTCGCACATGTGTTAGTGTTGAAAAATCACTTTTCGCACTTGTGTTTGTGTTGAAAAACCACTTTTCGCACATGTGTTAGTGTTGAAAAATCACTTTTCGCACTTGTGTTAGTGTTGAAAAACCACTTTTCGCACTTGTGTTGGTGCAGGAAACCACTTTTGCACTTGTATTAGTGTGGAAAAAACACTTTTTGCACTTGTGATAGTGTTGAAAACCCACTTTTCGCACTTGTGTTAGTGTTGAAAAACCACTTTTCGCACTTGTGTTAGTGTTGAAAAACCACTTTTCGCACTTGTGTTGGTGCAGGAAACCACTTTTGCACTTGTATTAGTGTGGAAAAAACACTTTTTGCACTTGTGTTCGTGTTGAAAAACCACTTTTCGCACTTGTGTTGGTGCAGGAAACCACTTTTGCACTTGTATTAGTGTGGAAAAACACTTTTCGCACTTGTGTTTGTGTTGAAAAACCACTTTTCGCACTTGTGTTAGTGTTGAAAAACCACTTTTCGCACTTGTGTTAGTGTTGAAAAACCACTTTTCGCACTTGTGTTGGTGCAGGAAACCACTTTTGCACTTGTATTAGTGTGGAAAAAACACTTTTTGCACTTGTGATAGTGTTGAAAAACCACTTTTCGCACTTGTGTTAGTGTTGAAAAACCACTTTGCGCACTTGTGTTAGTGTTGAAAAACCACTTTTCGCACTTGTGTTGGTGCAGGAAACCACTTTTGCACTTGTATTAGTGTGGAAAAAACACTTTTTGCACTTGTGATAGTGTTGAAAAACCACTTTTTGCACATGTGTTAGTGTTGAAAAACCACTTTTCGCACTTGTGTTAGTGTTGAAAAACCACTTTTCGCACTTGTGTTGGTGCAGGAAACCACTTTTGCACTTGTATTAGTGTGGAAAAAACACTTTTTGCACTTGTGATAGTGTTGAAAAACCACTTTTCGCACTTGTGTTAGTGTTGAAAAACCACTTTTCGCACTTGTGTTAGTGTTGAAAAACCACTTTTCGCACTTGTGTTGGTGCAGGAAACCACTTTTGCACTTGTATTAGTGTGGAAAAAACACTTTTTGCACTTGTGTTAGTGTTGAAAAACCACTTTTCGCACTTGTGTTGGTGCAGGAAACCACTTTTGCACTTGTATTACTGTGGAAAAACACTTTTCGCACTTGTGTTTGTGTTGAAAAACCACTTTTCGCACTTGTGTTAGTGTTGAAAAACCACTTTTCGCACTTGTGTTGGTGCAGGAAACCACTTTTGCACTTGTATTAGTGTGGAAAAAACACTTTTTGCATTTGTGATAGTGTTGAAAAACCACTTTTCGCACTTGTGTTAGTGTTGAAAAACCACTTTTCGCACTTGTGTTAGTGTTGAAAAACGACTTTTCGCACTTGTGTTGGTGCAGGAAACCACTTTTGCATTTGTATTAGTGTGAAAAAAACACTTTTTGCACTTGTGATAGTGTTGAAAAACCACTTTTCGCACTTGTGTTAGTGTTGAAAAACCACTTTTCGCACTTGTGTTGGTGCAGGAAACCACTTTTGCACTTGTATTAGTGTGGAAAAAACACTTTTCGCACTTGTGTTTGTGTTGAAAAACCACTTTATGCACTTGTGTTAGTGTTGAAAAACCACTTTTCGCACTTGTGTTAGTGTTGAAAAACCACTTTTTGCACTTGTGTTAGTGTTGAAAAACCACTTTTCGCACTTGTGTTTGTGTTGAAAAACCACTTTTCGCACTTGTGTTGGTGCAGGAAACCACTTTTGCACTTGTATTAGTGTGGAAAAAACACTTTTCGCACTTGTGTTTGTGTTGAAAAACCACTTTTCGCACATGTGTTAGTGTTGAAAAATCACTTTTCGCACTTGTGTTTGTGTTGAAAAACCACTTTTCGCACATGTGTTAGTGTTGAAAAATCACTTTTCGCACTTGTGTTAGTGTTGAAAAACCACTTTTCGCACTTGTGTTGGTGCAGGAAACCACTTTTGCACTTGTATTAGTGTGGAAAAAACACTTTTTGCACTTGTGATAGTGTTGAAAAACCACTTTTCGCACTTGTGTTAGTGTTGAAAAACCACTTTTCGCACTTGTGTTAGTGTTGAAAAACCACTTTTCGCACTTGTGTTAGTGTTGAAAAACCACTTTTCGCACTTGTGTTGGTGCAGGAAACCACTTTTGCACTTGTATTAGTGTGGAAAAAACACTTTTTGCACTTGTGTTAGTGTTGAAAAACCACTTTTCGCACTTGTGTTGGTGCAGGAAACCACTTTTGCACTTGTATTAGTGTGGAAAAACAATTTTCGCACTTGTGTTTGTGTTGAAAAACCACTTTTCGCACTTGTGTTAGTGTTGAAAAAACACTTTTCGCACTTGTGTTGGTGCAGGAAACCACTTTTGCACTTGTATTAGTGTGGAAAAAACACTTTTTGCATTTGTGATAGTGTTGAAAAACCACTTTTCGCACTTGTGTTAGTGTTGAAAAACCACTTTTCGCACTTGTGTTGGTGCAAGAAACCACTTTTGCACTTGTATTAGTGTGGAAAAAACACTTTTTGCACTTGTGATAGTGTTGAAAAACCACTTTTCGCACTTGTGTTAGTGTTGAAAAACGACTTTCCGCCCTTGTGTTAGTGTTGAAAAACCACTTTTCGCACTTGTGTTAGTGTTGAAAAACCACTTTTCGCACTTGTGTTAGTGTTGAAAAACCACTTTTCGCACTTGTGTTAGTGTTGAAAAACCACTTTTCGCACTTGTGTTGGTGCAGGAAACCACTTTTGCACTTGTATTAGTGTGGAAAAAACACTTTTTGCACTTGAGTTAGTGTTGAAAAACCACTTTTCGCACTTGTGTTGGTGCAGGAAACCACTTTTGCGCTTGTATTAGTGTGGAAAAACAATTTTCGCACTTGTGTTTGTGTTGAAAAACCACTTTTCGCACTTGTGTTAGTGTTGAAAAAACACTTTTCGCACTTGTGTTGGTGCAGGAAACCACTGTTGCACTTGTATTAGTGTGGAAAAAACACTTTTTGCATTTGTGATAGTGTTGAAAAACCACTTTTCGCACTTGTGTTAGTGTTGAAAAACCACTTTTCGCACTTGTGTTGGTGCAAGAAACCACTTTTGCACTTGTATTAGTGTGGAAAAAACACTTTTTGCACTTGTGATAGTGTTGAAAAACCACTTTTCGCACTTGTGTTAGTGTTGAAAAACGACTTTCCGCCCTTGTGTTAGTGTTGAAAAACCACTTTTCGCACTTGTGTTAGTGTTGAAAAACCACTTTTCGCACTTGTGTTTGTGTTGAAAAAACACTTTTCGCACTTGTGTTGGTGCAGGAAACCACTTTTGCACTTGTATTAGTGTGGAAAAACACTTTTCGCACTTGTGTTTGTGTTGAAAAACCACTTTTCGCACATGTGTTAGTGTTGAAAAATCACTTTTCGCACTTGTGTTTGTGTTGAAAAACCACTTTTCGCACATGTGTTAGTGTTGAAAAATCACTTTTCGCACTTGTGTTAGTGTTGAAAAACCACTTTTCGCACTTGTGTTGGTGCAGGAAACCACTTTTGCACTTGTATTAGTGTGGAAAAAACACTTTTTGCACTTGTGATAGTGTTGAAAACCCACTTTTCGCACTTGTGTTAGTGTTGAAAAACCACTTTTCGCACTTGTGTTAGTGTTGAAAAACCACTTTTCGCACTTGTGTTGGTGCAGGAAACCACTTTTGCACTTGTATTAGTGTGGAAAAAACACTTTTTGCACTTGTGTTCGTGTTGAAAAACCACTTTTCGCACTTGTGTTGGTGCAGGAAACCACTTTTGCACTTGTATTAGTGTGGAAAAACACTTTTCGCACTTGTGTTTGTGTTGAAAAACCACTTTTCGCACTTGTGTTAGTGTTGAAAAACCACTTTTCGCACTTGTGTTAGTGTTGAAAAACCACTTTTCGCACTTGTGTTGGTGCAGGAAACCACTTTTGCACTTGTATTAGTGTGGAAAAAACACTTTTTGCACTTGTGATAGTGTTGAAAAACCACTTTTCGCACTTGTGTTAGTGTTGAAAAACCACTTTGCGCACTTGTGTTAGTGTTGAAAAACCACTTTTCGCACTTGTGTTGGTGCAGGAAACCACTTTTGCACTTGTATTAGTGTGGAAAAAACACTTTTTGCACTTGTGATAGTGTTGAAAAACCACTTTTTGCACATGTGTTAGTGTTGAAAAACCACTTTTCGCACTTGTGTTAGTGTTGAAAAACCACTTTTCGCACTTGTGTTGGTGCAGGAAACCACTTTTGCACTTGTATTAGTGTGGAAAAAACACTTTTTGCACTTGTGATAGTGTTGAAAAACCACTTTTCGCACTTGTGTTAGTGTTGAAAAACCACTTTTCGCACTTGTGTTAGTGTTGAAAAACCACTTTTCGCACTTGTGTTGGTGCAGGAAACCACTTTTGCACTTGTATTAGTGTGGAAAAAACACTTTTTGCACTTGTGTTAGTGTTGAAAAACCACTTTTCGCACTTGTGTTGGTGCAGGAAACCACTTTTGCACTTGTATTACTGTGGAAAAACACTTTTCGCACTTGTGTTTGTGTTGAAAAACCACTTTTCGCACTTGTGTTAGTGTTGAAAAACCACTTTTCGCACTTGTGTTGGTGCAGGAAACCACTTTTGCACTTGTATTAGTGTGGAAAAAACACTTTTTGCATTTGTGATAGTGTTGAAAAACCACTTTTCGCACTTGTGTTAGTGTTGAAAAACCACTTTTCGCACTTGTGTTAGTGTTGAAAAACGACTTTTCGCACTTGTGTTGGTGCAGGAAACCACTTTTGCATTTGTATTAGTGTGAAAAAAACACTTTTTGCACTTGTGATAGTGTTGAAAAACCACTTTTCGCACTTGTGTTAGTGTTGAAAAACCACTTTTCGCACTTGTGTTGGTGCAGGAAACCACTTTTGCACTTGTATTAGTGTGGAAAAAACACTTTTCGCACTTGTGTTTGTGTTGAAAAACCACTTTATGCACTTGTGTTAGTGTTGAAAAACCACTTTTCGCACTTGTGTTAGTGTTGAAAAACCACTTTTTGCACTTGTGTTAGTGTTGAAAAACCACTTTTCGCACTTGTGTTTGTGTTGAAAAACCACTTTTCGCACTTGTGTTGGTGCAGGAAACCACTTTTGCACTTGTATTAGTGTGGAAAAAACACTTTTCGCACTTGTGTTTGTGTTGAAAAACCACTTTTCGCACATGTGTTAGTGTTGAAAAATCACTTTTCGCACTTGTGTTTGTGTTGAAAAACCACTTTTCGCACATGTGTTAGTGTTGAAAAATCACTTTTCGCACTTGTGTTAGTGTTGAAAAACCACTTTTCGCACTTGTGTTGGTGCAGGAAACCACTTTTGCACTTGTATTAGTGTGGAAAAAACACTTTTTGCACTTGTGATAGTGTTGAAAAACCACTTTTCGCACTTGTGTTAGTGTTGAAAAACCACTTTTCGCACTTGTGTTAGTGTTGAAAAACCACTTTTCGCACTTGTGTTAGTGTTGAAAAACCACTTTTCGCACTTGTGTTGGTGCAGGAAACCACTTTTGCACTTGTATTAGTGTGGAAAAAACACTTTTTGCACTTGTGTTAGTGTTGAAAAACCACTTTTCGCACTTGTGTTGGTGCAGGAAACCACTTTTGCACTTGTATTAGTGTGGAAAAACAATTTTCGCACTTGTGTTTGTGTTGAAAAACCACTTTTCGCACTTGTGTTAGTGTTGAAAAAACACTTTTCGCACTTGTGTTGGTGCAGGAAACCACTTTTGCACTTGTATTAGTGTGGAAAAAACACTTTTTGCATTTGTGATAGTGTTGAAAAACCACTTTTCGCACTTGTGTTAGTGTTGAAAAACCACTTTTCGCACTTGTGTTGGTGCAAGAAACCACTTTTGCACTTGTATTAGTGTGGAAAAAACACTTTTTGCACTTGTGATAGTGTTGAAAAACCACTTTTCGCACTTGTGTTAGTGTTGAAAAACGACTTTCCGCCCTTGTGTTAGTGTTGAAAAACCACTTTTCGCACTTGTGTTAGTGTTGAAAAACCACTTTTCGCACTTGTGTTTGTGTTGAAAAACCACTTTTCGCACTTGTGTTGGTGCAGGAAACCACTTTTGCACTTGTATTAGTGTGGAAAAACACTTTTCGCACTTGTGTTTGTGTTGAAAAACCACTTTTCGCACATGTGTTAGTGTTGAAAAATCACTTTTCGCACTTGTGTTTGTGTTGAAAAACCACTTTTCGCACATGTGTTAGTGTTGAAAAATCACTTTTCGCACTTGTGTTAGTGTTGAAAAACCACTTTTCGCACTTGTGTTGGTGCAGGAAACCACTTTTGCACTTGTATTAGTGTGGAAAAAACACTTTTTGCACTTGTGATAGTGTTGAAAAACCACTTTTCGCACTTGTGTTAGTGTTGAAAAACCACTTTTCGCACTTGTGTTAGTGTTGAAAAACCACTTTTCGCACTTGTGTTGGTGCAGGAAACCACTTTTGCACTTGTATTAGTGTGGAAAAAACACTTTTTGCACTTGTGTTAGTGTTGAAAAACCACTTTTCGCACTTGTGTTGGTGCAGGAAACCACTTTTGCACTTGTATTAGTGTGGAAAAACACTTTTCGCACTTGTGTTTGTGTTGAAAAACCACTTTTCGCACTTGTGTTAGTGTTGAAAAACCACTTTTCGCACTTGTGTTAGTGTTGAAAAACCACTTTTCGCACTTGTGTTGGTGCAGGAAACCACTTTTGCACTTGTATTAGTGTGGAAAAAACACTTTTTGCATTTGTGATAGTGTTGAAAAACCACTTTTCGCACTTGTGTTAGTGTTGAAAAACCACTTTTCGCACTTGTGTTGGTGCAAGAAACCACTTTTGCACTTGTATTAGTGTGGAAAAAACACTTTTTGCACTTGTGATAGTGTTGAAAAACCACTTTTCGCACTTGTGTTAGTGTTGAAAAACGACTTTCCGCCCTTGTGTTAGTGTTGAAAAACCACTTTTCGCACTTGTGTTGGTGCAGGAAACCACTTTTGCACTTGTATTAGTGTGAAAAAAACACTTTTTGCACTTGTGATATTGTTGAAAAACCACTTTTCGCACTTGTGTTAGTGTTGAAAAACCACTTTTCGCACTTGTGTTGGTGCAGGAAACCACTTTTGCACTTGTATTAGTGTGGAAAAAACACTTTTTGCACTTGTGATAGTGTTGAAAAACCACTTTTCGCAGTTGTGTTAGTGTTGAAAAACCACTTTTCGCACTTGTGTTAGTGTTGAAAAACCACTTTTCGCACTTGTGTTGGTGCAGGAAACCACTTTTGCACTTGTATTAGTGTGGAAAAAACACTTTTTGCACTTGTGATAGTGTTGAAAAACCACTTTTCGCACTTGTGTTGGTGCAAGAAACCACTTTTGCACTTTATTAGTGTGGAAAAAACACTTTTTGCACTTGTGATAGTGTTGAAAAACCACTTTTCGCACTTGTGTTAGTGTTGAAAAACGACTTTCCGCACTTGTGTTAGTGTTGAAAAACCACTTTTCGCACTTGTGTTGGTGCAGGAAACCACTTTTGCACTTGTATTAGTGTGAAAAAAACACTTTTTGCACTTGTGATAGTGTTGAAAAACCACTTTTCGCACTTGTGTTAGTGTTGAAAAACCACTTTTCGCACTTGTGTTGGTGCAGGAAACCACTTTTGCACTTGTATTAGTGTGGAAAAAACACTTTTTGCACTTGTGATAGTGTTGAAAACCACTTTTCGCACTTGTGTTCGTGTTGAAAAACCACTTTTCGCACTTGTGTTGGTGCAGGAAACCACTTTTGCACTTGTATTAGTGTGGAAAAAACACTTTTTGCACTTGTGATAGTGTTGAAAAACCACTTTTCGCAGTTGTGTTAGTGTTGAAAAACCACTTTTCGCACTTGTGTTAGTGTTGAAAAACCACTTTTCGCACTTGTGTTGGTGCAGGAAACCACTTTTGCACGTGTATTAGTGTGGAAAAAACACTTTTCGCACTTGTGTTTGTGTTGAAAAACCACTTTTCGCACTTGTGTTAGTGTTGAAAAACCACTTTTCACACTTGTGTTGGTGCAGGAAACCACTTTTGCACTTGTATTAGTGTGGAAAAAACACTTTTTGCACTTGTGATAGTGTTGAAAAACCACTTTTCGCACTTGTGTTAGTGTTGAAAAACCACTTTTCGCACATGTGTTAGTGTTGAAAAACCACTTTTCGCACTTGTGTTGGTGCCGGAAACCACTTTTGCACTTGTATTAGTGTGGAAAAAACACTTTTTGCACTTGTGATAGTGTTGAAAAACCACTTTTCGCACTTGTGTTAGTGTTGAAAAACCACTTTTTGCACTTGTGTTAGTGTTGAAAAACCACTTTTCACACTTGTGTTGGTGCAGGAAACCACTTTTGCACTTGTATTAGTGTGGAAAAAACACTTTTTGCACTTGTGTTAGTGTTGAAAAACCACTTTTCGCGCTTGTGTTGGTGCAGGAAAGCACTTTTGCACTTGTATTAGTGTGGAAAAACACTTTTCGCACTTGTGTTTGTGTTGAAAAACCACTTTTCGCACTTGTGTTAGTGTTGAAAAACCACTTTTCGCACTTGTGTTGGTGCAGGAAACCACTTTTGCACTTGTATTAGTGTGGAAAAAACACTTTTTGCATTTGTGATAGTGTTGAAAAACCACTTTTCGCACTTGTGTTAGTGTTGAAAAACCACTTTTCGCACTTGTGTTAGTGTTGAAAAACCACTTTTCGCACTTGTGTTGGTGCAAGAAACCACTTTTGTACTTGTATTAGTGTGGAAAAAACACTTTTTGCACTTGTGATAGTGTTGAAAAACCACTTTTCGCACTTGTGTTAGTGTTGAAAAACCACTTTTCGCACTTGTGTTGGTGCAGGAAACCACTTTTGCACTTGTATTAGTGTGGAAAAACACTTTTCGCACTTGTGTTTGTGTTGAAAAACCACTTTTCACACTTGTGTTAGTGTTGAAAAACCACTTTTCGCACTTGTGTTGGTGCAGGAAACCACTTTTGCACTTGTATTCGTGTGGAAAAAACACTTTTTGCATTTGTGATAGTGTTGAAAAACCACTTTTCGCACTTGTGTTAGTGTTGAAAAACCACTTTTCGCACTTGTGTTAGTGTTGAAAAACCACTTTTCGCACTTGTGTTGGTGCAAGAAACCACTTTTGCACTTGTATTAGTGTGGAAAAAACACTTTTTGCACTTGTGATAGTGTTGAAAAACCACTTTTCGCACTTGTGTTAGTGTTGAAAAACCACTTTCCGTACTTGTGTTAGTGTTGAAAAACCACTTTTCGCACTTGTGTTGGTGCAGGAAACCACTTTTGCACTTGTATTAGTGTGAAAAAAACACTTTTTGCACTTGTGATAGTGTTGAAAAACCACTTTTCGCACTTGTGTTAGTGTTGAAAAACCACTTTTCGCACTTGTGTTCGTGCAGGAAACCACTTTTGCACTTGTATTAGTGTGGAAAAAACACTTTTCGCACTTGTGTTCGTGTTTAAAAACCACTTTACGCACTTGTGTTAGTGTTGAAAAACCACTTTTCGCACTTGTGTTGGTGCAGGAAACCACTTTTGCACTTGTATTAGTGTGGAAAAAACACTTTTTGCACTTGTGATAGTGTTGAAAAACCACTTTTCGCACATGTGTTAGTGTTGAAAAACCACTTTTCGCACTTGTGTTAGTGTTGAAAAACCACTTTTCACACTTGTGTTGGTGCAGGAAACCACTTTTGCACTTGTATTAGTGTGGAAAAAACACTTTTTGCACTTGTGATAGTGTTGAAAAACCACTTATCGCACTTGTGTTAGTGTTGAAAAACCACTTTACGCACTTGTGTTGGTGCAGGAAACCACTTTTGCACTTGTATTAGTGTGGAAAAAACACTTTTCGCACTTGTGTTTGTGTTGAAAAACCACTTTTCGCACTTGTGTTAGTGTTGAAAAACCACTTTTCGCACTTGTGTTGGTGCAGGAAACCACTTTTGCACTTGTATTAGTGTGGAAAAAACACTTTTTGCACTTGTGATAGTGTTGAAAAACCACTTTTCGCACTTGTGTTAGTGTTGAAAAACCACTTTTCGCACTTGTGTTAGTGTTGAAAAACCACTTTTCGCACTTGTGTTGGTGCAGGAAACCACTTTTGCACTTGTATTAGTGTGGAAAAAACACTTTTTACACTTGTGGTAGTGTTGAAAAACCACTTTTTGCACATGTGTTAGTGTTGAAAAACCACTTTTCGCACTTGTGTTAGTGTTGAAAAACCACTTTTCGCACTTGTGTTGGTGCAGGAAACCACTTTTGCACTTGTATTAGTGTGGAAAAAACACTTTTTCCACTTGTGATAGTGTTGAAAAACCACTTTTCGCACTTGTGTTAGTGTTGAAAAACCACTTTTCGCACTTGTGTTAGTGTTGAAAAACCACTTTTCGCACTTGTGTTGGTGCAGGAAACCACTTTTGCACTTGTATTAGTGTGGAAAAAACACTTTTTGCACTTGTGTTAGTGTTGAAAAACCACTTTTTGCACTTGTGTTGGTGCAGGAAACCACTTTTGCACTTGTATTAGTGTGGAAAAACACTTTTCGCACTTGTGTTTGTGTTGAAAAACCACTTTTCGCACTTGTGTTAGTGTTGAAAAACCACTTTTCGCACTTGTGTTGGTGCAGGAAACCACTTTTGCACTTGTATTAGTGTGGAAAAAACACTTTTTGCATTTGTGATAGTGTTGAAAAACCACTTTTCGCACTTGTGTTAGTGTTGAAAAACCACTTTTCGCACTTGTGTTAGTGTTGAAAAACGACTTTTCGCACTTGTGTTGGTGCAGGAAACCACTTTTGCACTTGTATTAGTGTGAAAAAAACACTTTTTGCACTTGTGATAGTGTTGAAAAACCACTTTTCGCACTTGTGTTAGTGTTGAAAAACCACTTTTCGCACTTGTGTTGGTGCAGGAAACCACTTTTGCACTTGTATTAGTGTGGAAAAAACACTTTTCGCACTTGTGTTTGTGTTGAAAAACCACTTTACGCACTTGTGTTAGTGTTGAAAAACCACTTTTCGCACTTGTGTTAGTGTTGAAAAACCACTTTTCGCAATTGTGTTAGTGTTGAAAAACCACTTTTCGCACTTGTGTTTGTGTTGAAAAACCACTTTTCGCACTTGTGTTGGTGCAGGAAACCACTTT
>NW_027619984.1:0-23477 GCF_964187855.1 Myxine glutinosa
AAAAACCACTTTTCGCACTTGTGTTGGTGCAGGAAACCACTTTGCACTTGTATTAGTGTGGAAAAAACACTTTTTGCACTTGTGATAGTGTTGAAAAACCACTTTTCGCACTTGTGTTAGTGTTGAAAAACCACTTTTTGCACTTGTGTTAGTGTTGAAAAACCACTTTTCGCACTTGTGTTGGTGCAGGAAACCACTTTTGCACTTGTATTAGTGTGGAAAAACCACTTTTCGCACTTGTGTTAGTGTTGAAAAACCACTTTTCACACTTGTGTTAGTGTTGAAAAACCACTTTTCACACTTGTGTTGGTGCAGGAAACCACTTTTGCACTTGTATTAGTGTGGAAAAAACACTTTTCGCATTTGTGTTAGTGTTGAAAAACCACTTTTCGCACTTGTGTTAGTGTTGAAAAACCACTTTTCGCACTTGTGTTAGTGTTGAAAAACCACTTTTCGCACTTGTGTTGGTGCAGGAAACCACTTTTGCACTTGTATTAGTGTGGAAAAAACACTTTTTGCACTTGTGATAGTGTTGAAAAACCACTTTTCGCACTTGTGTTAGTGTTGAAAAACCACTTTTCGCACTTGTGTTAGTGTTGAAAAACCACTTTTCGCACTTGTGTTGGTGCAGGAAACCACTTTTGCACTTGTATTAGTGTGGAAAAAACACTTTTTGCACTTGTAATAGTGTTGAAAAACCACTTTTCGCACTTGTGTTGGTGCAGCAAACCACTTTTGCACTTGTATTAGTGTGGAAAAACCACTTTTCGCACTTGTGTTAGTGTTGAAAAACCACTTTTTGCACTTATATTAGTATTGAAAAACCACTTTTCGCACTTGTGTTGGTGCAGGAAACCACTTTTGCACTTGTATTAGTGTGGAAAAACACTTTTTGCACTTGTGTTAGTGTTGAAAAACCACTTTTCGCACTTGTGTTAGTGTTGAAAAACCACTTTTCACACTTGCGTTGGTGCAGGAAACCACTTTTGCACTTGTATTAGTGTGGAAAAAACACTTTTTGCACTTGTGATAGTGTTGAAAAACCACTTTTCGCACTTGTGTTGGTGCAGGAAACCACTTTTGCACTTGTATTAGTTTGGAAAAACCACTTTTCGCACCTGTGTTGGTGCAGGAAACCACTTTTGCACTTGTATTAGTGTGGAAAAACCACTTTTCGCACTTGTGTTAGTATTGAAAAACCACTTTTCGCACTTATGTTAGTGTTGAAAAACCACTTTTCGCACTTGTGTTGGTGCAGGAAACCACTTTTGCACTTGTATTAGTGTGGAAAAAACACTTTTTGCACTTGTGATAGTGTTGAAAAACCACTTTTCGC
Source organism: Myxine glutinosa (assembly GCF_964187855.1). NCBI lineage: Eukaryota > Metazoa > Chordata > Myxini > Myxiniformes > Myxinidae > Myxine > Myxine glutinosa. The sequence continues at coordinate 1,337 of NW_027619984.1, forward strand.
ACTTGTGTTAGTGTTGAAAAACCACTTTTCGCACTGGTGTTGGTGCAGGAAACCACTTTTGCACTTGTATTAGTGTGGAAAAACCACTTTTCGCACCACTTTTCGCACTTGTGTTAGTGTTGAAAAACCACTTTTCGCACTTGTGTTGGTGCAGGTAAACCACTTTTTGTCACTTGTATTAGTGTGGAATAAAAACTCTTTTTGCACTGTGATAGTGTTGAAAAACCACTATTCGCACTTGTGTTGGTGCAGGAAACCACTTTTGCACTTGTATTAGTGTGGAAAAACCACTTTTCGCACTTGTGGTTGGTGCAGGAAACCACTTTTGCACTTGTATTAGTGTGGAAAAAACACTTTTTGCACTTGTGATAGTGTTGAGAAACCACTTTTCGCACTTGTGTAGAGTGTTGAAAAACACTTTTCGCACTTGTGTTGTGTGCAGGAAACCACTTTGCACTTGTATCTCGTGTGGAAAAACCACTTTTCGCACTTGTGTTAGGTGTTGAAAAAACCACTTTTCGCACTTGTGTTAGTGTTGAAAACCACTTTTCGCATTTGTGTTGGTGCAGGAAACCACTTTTGCACTTGTATTAGTGTGGAAAAAAACTCTTTTTGCACTTGTGATAGTGTTGAAAAACCACTTTTCGCACTTGTGTTGGTGCAGGGAAAACCACTTTTGCACTTGTATTAGTGTGGAAAAACCACTTGTCGCAATTGTGTTAGTGTTGAAAAAACCACTTTTCGCACTTGTGTTAGTGTTGAAAAACCACTTTTCGCACTTGTGTTGGTGCAGGAAACCACTTTTGCACTTGTATTAGTGTGGAAAAAACACTTTTTGCACTTGTGATAGTGTTGAAAAACCACTTTTCGCACATTGTGTTGGTGCAGGAACCCCACTTTTGCACTGTATTAGTGTGGAAAACCACCACTTTTCCGCACTTTGTGTTGGTGCAGGAACCCACCTTTTGCACTTGTATTAGTGTGGAAAAAAACACTTTTTGCACTTGTGATAGTGTTGAGAAACCACTTTTCGCCACTTGTGTTAGTGTTGAAAAACCACTTTTCGCACTTGTGTTGGTGCAGGAAACACACTTTTGCACTTGTATTAGTGTGGAAAAAACACTTTTCGCATTGTGTTAGTGTTGAAAAACACTTTTAGCACTTGTGTTAGTGTTGAAAAACCACTTTTCGCACTTGTGTTGGTGCAGGAAGACCACTTTTGCACTTGTATTAGTGTGGAAAAACCACTTTTTGCACTTGTGTTATTGTTGAAAAACCACTTTTCGCACTTGTGTTAGTGTTGAAAAAACCACTTTTCGCACTTGTGTTGGTGCAGGAAACCACTTTTGCACTTGTATTAGTGTGGAAAAAACACTTTTTGCACTTGTGATAGTGTTTGAAAAACCACTTTTCGCACTTGTGTTAGTGTTGAAAAACCACTTTTCGCACTTGTGTTGGTGCAGGACACCACTTTTGCACTTGTATTAGTGTGGAAAAAACCATTTTCGCACTTGTCTTAGTGTTGAAAAACCACTTTTCGCACTTGTGTTAGTGTTGAAAAACCACTTTTCGCACTTGTGTTAGTGTTGAAAAACCACTTTTCGCACTTGTGTTGGTGCAGGAAACCACTTTTGCACTTGTATTAGTGTGGAAAAACCATTTTTCGCACCTGTGTTGGTGCAGGAAACCACTTTTGCACTTGTATTAGTGTGGAAAAACCACTTTTCGCACTTGTGTTAGTGTTGAAAAACCACTTTTCGCACTTATGTTAGTGTTGAAAAACCACTTTTCGCACTTGTGTTGGTGCAGGAAACCACTTTTGCACTTGTATTAGTGTGGAAAAACCACTTTTCGCACTTGTGTTAGTGTTGAAAAACCACTTTTCGCACTTGTGTTAGTGTTGAAAAACCACTTTTCGCACTTGTGTGTGTGCAGGAAACCACTTTTGCACTTGTATTAGTGTGGAAAAAACACTTTTTGCACTTGTATTAGTGTGGAAAAACCACTTTTCGCACTTGTGTTAGTGTTGAAAAACCACTTTTCGCACTTGTGTTGGTGCAGGAAACCACTTTTGCACTTGTATTAGTGTGGAAAAAACACTTTTTGCACTTGTGATAGTGTTGAAAAACCACTTTTCGCACTTGTGTTGGTGCAGGAAACCACTTTTGCACTTGTATTAGTGTGGAAAAAACACTTTTTGCACTTGTGATAGTGTTGAAAAACCACTTTTCGCACTTGTGTTAGTGTTGAAAAACCACTTTTCGCACTTGTGTTAGTGTTGAAAAACCACTTTTCGCACTTGTGTTGGTGCAGGAAACCACTTTTGCACTTGTATTAGTGTGGAAAAACCACTTTTCGCACTTGTGTTAGTGTTGAAAAACCACTTTTCGCACTTGTGTTGGTGCAGGAAACCACTTTTGCACTTGTATTAGTGTGGAAAAAACACTTTTCGCATTTGTGTTAGTGTTGAAAAACCACTTTTCGCACTTGTGTTAGTGTTGAAAAACCACTTTTCGCACTTGTGTTAGTGTTGAAAAACCACTTTTCGCACTTGTGTTGGTGCAGGAAACCACTTTTGCACTTGTATTAGTGTGGAAAAAACACTTTTTGCACTTGTGATAGTGTTGAAAAACCACTTTTCGCACTTGTGTTAGTGTTGAAAAACCACTTTTCGCACTTGTGTTGGTGCAGGAAACCACTTTTGCACTTGTATTAGTGTGGAAAAACCACTTTTCGCACTTGTGTTAGTGTTGAAAAACCACTTTTCGCACTTGTGTTAGTGTTGAAAAACCACTTTTCGCACTTGTGTTGGTGCAGGAAACCACTTTTGCACTTGTATTAGTGTGGAAAAAACACTTTTTGCACTTGTGATAGTGTTGAAAAACCACTTTTCGCACTTGTGTTAGTGTTGAAAAACCACTTTTCGCACTTGTGTTGGTGCAGGAAACCACTTTTGCACTTGTATTAGTGTGGAAAAAACACTTTTTGCACTTGTGATAGTGTTGAAAAACCACTTTTCGCACTTGTGTTAGTGTTGAAAAACCACTTTTCGCACTTGTGTTGGTGCAGGAAACCACTTTTGCACTTGTATTAGTGTGGAAAAACCACTTTTCGCACTTGTGTTATTGTTGAAAAACCACTTTTCGCACTTGTGTTAGTGTTGAAAAACCACTTTTCTCACTTGTGTTGGTGCAGGAAACCACTTTTGCACTTGTATTAGTGTGGAAAAAACACTTTTTGCACTTGTGATAGTGTTGAAAAACCACTTTTCGCACTTGTGTTGGTGCAGGAAACCACTTTTGCACTTGTATTAGTGTGGAAAAACCACTTTTCGCACTTGTGTTGGTGCAGAAAACCACTTTTGTACTTGTATTAGTGTGGAAAAAACACTTTTTGCACTTGTGATAGTGTTGAAAAACCACTTTTCGCACTTGTGTTAGTGTTGAAAAACCACTTTTCGCACTTGTGTTGGTGCAGGAAACCACTTTTGCACTTGTATTAGTGTGGAAAAACCACTTTTCGCACTTGTGTTAGTGTTGAAAAACCACTTTTCGCACTTATGTTAGTGTTGAAAAACCACTTTTCGCACTTGTGTTGGTGCAGGAAACCACTTTTGCACTTGTATTAGTGTGGAAAAACCACTTTTCGCACTTGTGTTAGTGTTGAAAAACCACTTTTCGCACTTGTGTTAGTGTTGAAAAACCACTTTTCGCACTTGTGTGTGTGCAGGAAACCACTTTTGCACTTGTATTAGTGTGGAAAAAACACTTTTTGCACTTGTATTAGTGTGGAAAAACCACTTTTCGCACTTGTGTTAGTGTTGAAAAACCACTTTTCGCACTTGTGTTGGTGCAGGAAACCACTTTTGCACTTGTATTAGTGTGGAAAAAACACTTTTTGCACTTGTGATAGTGTTGAAAAACCACTTTTCGCACTTGTGTTGGTGCAGGAAACCACTTTTGCACTTGTATTAGTGTGGAAAAACCACTTTTCGCACTTGTGTTGGTGCAGGAAACCACTTTTGCACTTGTATTAGTGTGGAAAAAACACTTTTTGCACTTGTGATAGTGTTGAAAAACCACTTTTCGCACTTGTGTTAGTGTTGAAAAACCACTTTTCGCACTTGTGTTAGTGTTGAAAAACCACTTTTCGCACTTGTGTTGGTGCAGGAAACCACTTTTGCACTTGTATTAGTGTGGAAAAACCACTTTTCGCACTTGTGTTAGTGTTGAAAAACCACTTTTCGCACTTGTGTTGGTGCAGGAAACCACTTTTGCACTTGTATTAGTGTGGAAAAAACACTTTTCGCACTTGTGTTGGTGCAGAAAACCACTTTTGTACTTGTATTAGTGTGGAAAAACACTTTTTGCACTTGTGATAGTGTTGAAAAACCACTTTTCGCACTTGTGTTAGTGTTGAAAAACCACTTTTCGCACTTGTGTTGGTGCAGGAAACCACTTTTGCACTTGTATTAGTGTGGAAAAACCACTTTTCGCACTTGTGTTAGTGTTGAAAAAACACTTTTCGCACTTGTGTTTGTGTTGAAAAACCACTTTTCGCACTTATGTTAGTGTTGAAAAACCACTTTTCGCACTTGTGTTGGGGCAGGAAACCACTTTTGCACTTGTATTAGTGTGGAAAAAACACTTTTCGCATTTGTGTTAGTGTTGAAAAACCACTCTTCGCACTTGTGTTAGTGTTGAAAAACCACTTTTCGCACTTGTGTTGCTGCAGGAAACCACTTTTGCACTTGTATTAGTGTAGAAAAAACCACTTTTCGCACTTGTGTTAGTGTTGAAAAACCCTTTTCGCACTTGTGTTAGTGTTGAAAAACCACTTTTCGCACTTGTGTTAGTGTTGAAAAACCACTTTTCGCACTTGTGTTAGTGTTGAAAAACCACTTTTTGCACTTGTGTTGGTGCAGGAAACCACTTTTGCACTTGTATTAGTGTGGAAAAAACACTTTTCGCACTTGTGTTAGTGTTGAAAAACCACTTTTCGCACTTGTGTTGGTGCAGGAAACCTCTTTTGCACTTGTATTAGTGTGGAAAAAACACTTTTTGCACTTGTAATAGTGTTGAAAAACCACTTTTCGCACTTGTGTTAGTGTTGAAAAAACACTTTTCGCACTTGTGTTGGTGCAGGAAACCACTTTTGCACTTGTATTAGTGTGGAAAAACCACTTTTCGCACTTGTGTTAGTGTTGAAAAACCACTTTTTGCACTTATATTAGTATTGAAAAACCACTTTTCGCACTTGTGTTGGTGCAGGAAACCACTTTTGCACTTGTATTAGTGTGGAAAAACACTTTTTGCACTTGTGTTAGTGTTGAAAAACCACTTTTCGCACTTGTGTTAGTGTTGAAAAACCACTTTTCGCACTTGCGTTGGTGCAGGAAACCACTTTTGCACTTGTATTAGTGTGGAAAAAACACTTTTTGCACTTGTGATAGTGTTGAAAAACCACTTTTCGCACTTGTGTTAGTGTTGAAAAACCACTTTTCGCACTTGCGTTGGTGCAGGAAACCACTTTTGCACTTGTATTAGTGTGGAAAAACCATTTTCGCACTTGTGTTGGTGCAGGAAACCACTTTTGCACTTGTATTAGTTTGGAAAAACCACTTTTCGCACCTGTGTTGGTGCAGGAAACCACTTTTGCACTTGTATTAGTGTGGAAAAACCACTTTTCGCACTTGTGTTAGTATTGAAAAACCACTTTTCGCACTTATGTTAGTGTTGAAAAACCACTTTTCGCACTTGTGTTGGTGCAGGAAACCACTTTTGCACTTGTATTAGTGTGGAAAAAACACTTTTTGCACTTGTGATAGTGTTGAAAAACCACTTTTCGCACTTGTGTTAGTGTTGAAAAACCACTTTTCGCACTGGTGTTGGTGCAGGAAACCACTTTTGCACTTGTATTAGTGTGGAAAAACCACTTTTCGCACTTGTGTTAGTGTTGAAAAACCACTTTTCGCACTTGTGTTAGTGTTGAAAAACCACTTTTCGCACTTGTGTTGGTGCAGGAAACCACTTTTGCACTTGTATTAGTGTGGAAAAACCACTTTTCGCACTTGTGTTAGTGTTGAAAAACCACTTTTCGCACTTGTGTTAGTGTTGAAAAACCACTTTTCGCACTTGTGTTGGTGCAGGAAACCACTTTTGCACTTGTATTAGTGTGGAAAAAACACTTTTTGCACTTGTGATAGTGTTGAGAAACCACTTTTCGCACTTGTGTTAGTGTTGAAAACCACTTTTCGCATTTGTGTTGGTGCAGGAAACCACTTTTGCACTTGTATTAGTGTGGAAAAAACTCTTTTTGCACTTGTGATAGTGTTGAAAAACCACTTTTCGCACTTGTGTTAGTGTTGAAAAACCACTTTTCGCACTTGTGTTAGTGTTGAAAAACCACTTTTCGCACTTGTGTTGGTGCAGGAAACCACTTTTGCACTTGTATTAGTGTGGAAAAACCACTTTTCGCACTTGTGTTAGTGTTGAAAAACCACTTTTCGCACTTGTGTTGGTGCAGGAAACCACTTTTGCACTTGTATTAGTGTGGAAAAAACACTTTTCGCATTTGTGTTAGTGTTGAAAAACCACTTTTCGCACTTGTGTTAGTGTTGAAAAACCACTTTTCGCACTTGTGTTAGTGTTGAAAAACCACTTTTCGCACTTGTGTTGGTGCAGGAAACCACTTTTGCACTTGTATTAGTGTGGAAAAAACACTTTTTGCACTTGTGATAGTGTTGAAAAACCACTTTTCGCACTTGTGTTAGTGTTGAAAAACCACTTTTCGCACTTGTGTTGGTGCAGGAAACCACTTTTGCACTTGTATTAGTGTGGAAAAACCACTTTTCGCACTTGTGTTAGTGTTGAAAAACCACTTTTCGCACTTGTGTTAGTGTTGAAAAACCACTTTTCGCACTTGTGTTGGTGCAGGAAACCACTTTTGCACTTGTATTAGTGTGGAAAAAACACTTTTTGCACTTGTGATAGTGTTGAAAAACCACTTTTCGCACTTGTGTTAGTGTTGAAAAACCACTTTTCGCACTTGTGTTGGTGCAGGAAACCACTTTTGCACTTGTATTAGTGTGGAAAAAACACTTTTTGCACTTGTGATAGTGTTGAAAAACCACTTTTCGCACTTGTGTTAGTGTTGAAAAACCACTTTTCGCACTTGTGTTGGTGCAGGAAACCACTTTTGCACTTGTATTAGTGTGGAAAAACCACTTTTCGCACTTGTGTTATTGTTGAAAAACCACTTTTCGCACTTGTGTTAGTGTTGAAAAACCACTTTTCTCACTTGTGTTGGTGCAGGAAACCACTTTTGCACTTGTATTAGTGTGGAAAAAACACTTTTTGCACTTGTGATAGTGTTGAAAAACCACTTTTCGCACTTGTGTTGGTGCAGGAAACCACTTTTGCACTTGTATTAGTGTGGAAAAACCACTTTTCGCACTTGTGTTGGTGCAGAAAACCACTTTTGTACTTGTATTAGTGTGGAAAAAACACTTTTTGCACTTGTGATAGTGTTGAAAAACCACTTTTCGCACTTGTGTTAGTGTTGAAAAACCACTTTTCGCACTTGTGTTGGTGCAGGAAACCACTTTTGCACTTGTATTAGTGTGGAAAAACCACTTTTCGCACTTGTGTTAGTGTTGAAAAAACACTTTTCGCACTTGTGTTTGTGTTGAAAAACCACTTTTCGCACTTATGTTAGTGTTGAAAAACCACTTTTCGCACTTGTGTTGGGGCAGGAAACCACTTTTGCACTTGTATTAGTGTGGAAAAAACACTTTTCGCATTTGTGTTAGTGTTGAAAAACCACTCTTCGCACTTGTGTTAGTGTTGAAAAACCACTTTTCGCACTTGTGTTGCTGCAGGAAACCACTTTTGCACTTGTATTAGTGTAGAAAAAACCACTTTTCGCACTTGTGTTAGTGTTGAAAAACCCTTTTCGCACTTGTGTTAGTGTTGAAAAACCACTTTTCGCACTTGTGTTAGTGTTGAAAAACCACTTTTCGCACTTGTGTTAGTGTTGAAAAACCACTTTTTGCACTTGTGTTGGTGCAGGAAACCACTTTTGCACTTGTATTAGTGTGGAAAAAACACTTTTCGCACTTGTGTTAGTGTTGAAAAACCACTTTTCGCACTTGTGTTGGTGCAGGAAACCTCTTTTGCACTTGTATTAGTGTGGAAAAAACACTTTTTGCACTTGTAATAGTGTTGAAAAACCACTTTTCGCACTTGTGTTAGTGTTGAAAAAACACTTTTCGCACTTGTGTTGGTGCAGGAAACCACTTTTGCACTTGTATTAGTGTGGAAAAACCACTTTTCGCACTTGTGTTAGTGTTGAAAAACCACTTTTTGCACTTATATTAGTATTGAAAAACCACTTTTCGCACTTGTGTTGGTGCAGGAAACCACTTTTGCACTTGTATTAGTGTGGAAAAAACACTTTTTGCACTTGTGTTAGTGTTGAAAAACCACTTTTCGCACTTGTGTTAGTGTTGAAAAACCACTTTTCGCACTTGCGTTGGTGCAGGAAACCACTTTTGCACTTGTATTAGTGTGGAAAAAACACTTTTTGCACTTGTGATAGTGTTGAAAAACCACTTTTCGCACTTGTGTTAGTGTTGAAAAACCACTTTTCGCACTTGCGTTGGTGCAGGAAACCACTTTTGCACTTGTATTAGTGTGGAAAAACCATTTTCGCACTTGTGTTGGTGCAGGAAACCACTTTTGCACTTGTATTAGTTTGGAAAAACCACTTTTCGCACCTGTGTTGGTGCAGGAAACCACTTTTGCACTTGTATTAGTGTGGAAAAACCACTTTTCGCACTTGTGTTAGTATTGAAAAACCACTTTTCGCACTTATGTTAGTGTTGAAAAACCACTTTTCGCACTTGTGTTGGTGCAGGAAACCACTTTTGCACTTGTATTAGTGTGGAAAAAACACTTTTTGCACTTGTGATAGTGTTGAAAAACCACTTTTCGCACTTGTGTTAGTGTTGAAAAACCACTTTTCGCACTGGTGTTGGTGCAGGAAACCACTTTTGCACTTGTATTAGTGTGGAAAAACCACTTTTCGCACTTGTGTTAGTGTTGAAAAACCACTTTTCGCACTTGTGTTAGTGTTGAAAAACCACTTTTCGCACTTGTGTTGGTGCAGGAAACCACTTTTGCACTTGTATTAGTGTGGAAAAACCACTTTTCGCACTTGTGTTAGTGTTGAAAAACCACTTTTCGCACTTGTGTTAGTGTTGAAAAACCACTTTTCGCACTTGTGTTGGTGCAGGAAACCACTTTTGCACTTGTATTAGTGTGGAAAAAACACTTTTTGCACTTGTGATAGTGTTGAGAAACCACTTTTCGCACTTGTGTTAGTGTTGAAAACCACTTTTCGCATTTGTGTTGGTGCAGGAAACCACTTTTGCACTTGTATTAGTGTGGAAAAAACTCTTTTTGCACTTGTGATAGTGTTGAAAAACCACTTTTCGCACTTGTGTTGGTGCAGGAAACCACTTTTGCACTTGTATTAGTGTGGAAAAACCACTTGTCGCAATTGTGTTAGTGTTGAAAAACCACTTTTCGCACTTGTGTTAGTGTTGAAAAACCACTTTTCGCACTTGTGTTGGTGCAGGAAACCACTTTTGCACTTGTATTAGTGTGGAAAAAACACTTTTTGCACTTGTGATAGTGTTGAAAAACCACTTTTCGCACTTGTGTTGGTGCAGGAAACCACTTTTGCACTTGTATTAGTGTGGAAAAACCACTTTTCGCACTTGTGTTGGTGCAGGAAACCACTTTTGCACTTGTATTAGTGTGGAAAAAACACTTTTTGCACTTGTGATAGTGTTGAGAAACCACTTTTCGCACTTGTGTTAGTGTTGAAAAACCACTTTTCGCACTTGTGTTGGTGCAGGAAACCACTTTTGCACTTGTATTAGTGTGGAAAAAACACTTTTCGCCTTTGTGTTAGTGTTGAAAAACAACTTTTCGCACTTGTGTTAGTGTTGAAAAACCACTTTTCGCACTTGTGTTGGTGCAGGAAACCACTTTTGCACTTGTATTAGTGTGGAAAAACCACTTTTTGCACTTGTGTTATTGTTGAAAAACCACTTTTCGCACTTGTGTTAGTGTTGAAAAACCACTTTTCGCACTTGTGTTGGTGCAGGAAACCACTTTTGCACTTGTATTAGTGTGGAAAAAACACTTTTTGCACTTGTGATAGTGTTGAAAAACCACTTTTCGCACTTGTGTTAGTGTTGAAAAACCACTTTTCGCACTTGTGTTGGTGCAGGAAACCACGTTTGCACTTGTATTAGTGTGGAAAAACCACTTTTCGCACTTGTGTTAGTGTTGAAAAACCACTTTTCGCACTTGTGTTAGTGTTGAAAAACCACTTTTCGCACTTGTGTTGGTGCAGGAAACCACTTTTGCACTTGTATTAGTGTGGAAAAAACACTTTTTGCACTTGTGATAGTGTGGAAAAACCACTTTTCGCACTTGTGTTGGTGCAGGAAACCACTTTTGCACTTGTATTAGTGTGGAAAAACCACTTTTCGCACTTGTGTTAGTGTTGAAAAACCACTTTTCGCACTTATGTTAGTGTTGAAAAACCACTTTTCGCACTTGTGTTGGTGCAGGAAACCACTTTTGCACTTGTATTAGTGTGGAAAAACCACTTTTCGCACTTGTGTTAGTGTTGAAAAACCACTTTTCGCACTTGTGTTAGTGTTGAAAAACCACTTTTCGCACTTGTGTTGGTGCAGGAAACCACTTTTGCACTTGTATTAGTGTGGAAAAAACACTTTTTGCACTTGTGATAGTGTTGAAAAACGACTTTTCGCACTTGTGTTAGTGTGGAAAAACCACTTTTCGCACTTGTGTTGGTGCAGGAAACCACTTTTGCACTTGTATTAGTGTGGAAAAACCACTTTTCGCACTTGTGTTGGTGCAGGAAACCACTTTTGCACTTGTATTAGTGTGGAAAAACCACTTTTCACACTTGTGTTAGTGTTGAAAAACCACTTTTCGCACTTGTGTTGGTGCAGGAAACCACTTTTGCACTTGTATTAGTGTGGAAAAAACACTTTTTGCACTTTTGATAGTGTTGGAAAACGACTTTTCGCACTTGTGTTAGTGTGGAAAAACCACTTTTCGCACTTGTGTTAGTGTTGAAAAACCACTTTTCGCACTTGTGTTAGTGTTGAAAAACCACTTTTCGCACTTGTGTTGGTGCAGGAAACCACTTTTGCACTTGTATTAGTGTGGAAAAAACACTTTTTGCACTTGTGATAGTGTTGAAAAACCACTTTTCGCACTTGTGTTAGTGTTGAAAAACCACTTTTCGCACTTGTGTTGGTGCAGGAAACCACTTTTGCACTTGTATTAGTGTGGAAAAAACACTTTTTGCACTTGTGATAGTGTTGAAAAACCACTTTTCGCACTTGTGTTAGTGTTGAAAAACCACTTTTCGCACTTGTGTTGGTGCAGGAAACCACTTTTGCACTTGTATTAGTGTGGAAAAACCACTTTTCGCACTTGTGTTATTGTTGAAAAACCACTTTTCGCACTTGTGTTAGTGTTGAAAAACCACTTTTCTCACTTGTGTTGGTGCAGGAAACCACTTTTGCACTTGTATTAGTGTGGAAAAAACACTTTTTGCACTTGTGATAGTGTTGAAAAACCACTTTTCGCACTTGTGTTGGTGCAGGAAACCACTTTTGCACTTGTATTAGTGTGGAAAAACCACTTTTCGCACTTGTGTTGGTGCAGAAAACCACTTTTGTACTTGTATTAGTGTGGAAAAAACACTTTTTGCACTTGTGATAGTGTTGAAAAACCACTTTTCGCACTTGTGTTAGTGTTGAAAAACCACTTTTCGCACTTGTGTTGGTGCAGGAAACCACTTTTGCACTTGTATTAGTGTGGAAAAACCACTTTTCGCACTTGTGTTAGTGTTGAAAAAACACTTTTCGCACTTGTGTTAGTGTTGAAAAAACACTTTTCGCACTTGTGTTTGTGTTGAAAAACCACTTTTCGCACTTATGTTAGTGTTGAAAAACCACTTTTCGCACTTGTGTTGGGGCAGGAAACCACTTTTGCACTTGTATTAGTGTGGAAAAAACACTTTTCGCATTTGTGTTAGTGTTGAAAAACCACTCTTCGCACTTGTGTTAGTGTTGAAAAACCACTTTTCGCACTTGTGTTGCTGCAGGAAACCACTTTTGCACTTGTATTAGTGTAGAAAAAACCACTTTTCGCACTTGTGTTAGTGTTGAAAAACCCTTTTCGCACTTGTGTTAGTGTTGAAAAACCACTTTTCGCACTTGTGTTAGTGTTGAAAAACCACTTTTCGCACTTGTGTTAGTGTTGAAAAACCACTTTTTGCACTTGTGTTGGTGCAGGAAACCACTTTTGCACTTGTATTAGTGTGGAAAAAACACTTTTCGCACTTGTGTTAGTGTTGAAAAACCACTTTTCGCACTTGTGTTGGTGCAGGAAACCTCTTTTGCACTTGTATTAGTGTGGAAAAAACACTTTTTGCACTTGTAATAGTGTTGAAAAAACCACTTTTCGCACTTGTGTTAGTGTTGAAAAAACACTTTTCGCACTTGTGTTGGTGCAGGAAACCACTTTTGCACTTGTATTAGTGTGGAAAAACCACTTTTCGCACTTGTGTTAGTGTTGAAAAACCACTTTTTGCACTTATATTAGTATTGAAAAACCACTTTTCGCACTTGTGTTGGTGCAGGAAACCACTTTTGCACTTGTATTAGTGTGGAAAAACACTTTTTGCACTTGTGTTAGTGTTGAAAAACCACTTTTCGCACTTGTGTTAGTGTTGAAAAACCACTTTTCGCACTTGCGTTGGTGCAGGAAACCACTTTTGCACTTGTATTAGTGTGGAAAAAACACTTTTTGCACTTGTGATAGTGTTGAAAAACCACTTTTCGCACTTGTGTTAGTGTTGAAAATCCACTTTTCGCACTTGCGTTGGTGCAGGAAACCACTTTTGCACTTGTATTAGTGTGGAAAAACCATTTTCGCACTTGTGTTGGTGCAGGAAACCACTTTTGCACTTGTATTAGTTTGGAAAAACCACTTTTCGCACCTGTGTTGGTGCAGGAAACCACTTTTGCACTTGTATTAGTGTGGAAAAACCACTTTTCGCACTTGTGTTAGTATTGAAAAACCACTTTTCGCACTTATGTTAGTGTTGAAAAACCACTTTTCGCACTTGTGTTGGTGCAGGAAACCACTTTTGCACTTGTATTAGTGTGGAAAAAACACTTTTTGCACTTGTGATAGTGTTGAAAAACCACTTTTCGCACTTGTGTTAGTGTTGAAAAACCACTTTTCGCACTGGTGTTGGTGCAGGAAACCACTTTTGCACTTGTATTAGTGTGGAAAAACCACTTTTCGCACTTGTGTTAGTGTTGAAAAACCACTTTTCGCACTTGTGTTAGTGTTGAAAAACCACTTTTCGCACTTGTGTTGGTGCAGGAAACCACTTTTGCACTTGTATTAGTGTGGAAAAACCACTTTTCGCACTTGTGTTAGTGTTGAAAAACCACTTTTCGCACTTGTGTTAGTGTTGAAAAACCACTTTTCGCACTTGTGTTGGTGCAGGAAACCACTTTTGCACTTGTATTAGTGTGGAAAAAACACTTTTTGCACTTGTGATAGTGTTGTGAAACCACTTTTCGCACTTGTGTTAGTGTTGAAAACCACTTTTCGCATTTGTGTTGGTGCAGGAAACCACTTTTGCACTTGTATTAGTGTGGAAAAAACTCTTTTTGCACTTGTGATAGTGTTGAAAAACCACTTTTCGCACTTGTGTTGGTGCAGGAAACCACTTTTGCACTTGTATTAGTGTGGAAAAACCACTTGTCGCAATTGTGTTAGTGTTGAAAAACCACTTTTCGCACTTGTGTTAGTGTTGAAAAACCACTTTTCGCACTTGTGTTGGTGCAGGAAACCACTTTTGCACTTGTATTAGTGTGGAAAAAACACTTTTTGCACTTGTGATAGTGTTGAAAAACCACTTTTCGCACTTGTGTTGGTGCAGGAAACCACTTTTGCACTTGTATTAGTGTGGAAAAACCACTTTTCGCACTTGTGTTGGTGCAGGAAACCACTTTTGCACTTGTATTAGTGTGGAAAAAACACTTTTTGCACTTGTGATAGTGTTGAGAAACCACTTTTCGCACTTGTGTTAGTGTTGAAAAACCACTTTTCGCACTTGTGTTGGTGCAGGAAACCACTTTTGCACTTGTATTAGTGTGGAAAAAACACTTTTCGCCTTTGTGTTAGTGTTGAAAAACAACTTTTCGCACTTGTGTTAGTGTTGAAAAACCACTTTTCGCACTTGTGTTGGTGCAGGAAACCACTTTTGCACTTGTATTAGTGTGGAAAAACCACTTTTTGCACTTGTGTTATTGTTGAAAAACCACTTTTCGCACTTGTGTTAGTGTTGAAAAACCACTTTTCGCACTTGTGTTGGTGCAGGAAACCACTTTTGCACTTGTATTAGTGTGGAAAAAACACTTTTTGCACTTGTGATAGTGTTGAAAAACCACTTTTCGCACTTGTGTTAGTGTTGAAAAACCACTTTTCGCACTTGTGTTGGTGCAGGAAACCACGTTTGCACTTGTATTAGTGTGGAAAAACCACTTTTCGCACTTGTGTTAGTGTTGAAAAACCACTTTTCGCACTTGTGTTAGTGTTGAAAAACCACTTTTCGCACTTGTGTTGGTGCAGGAAACCACTTTTGCACTTGTATTAGTGTGGAAAAAACACTTTTTGCACTTGTGATAGTGTGGAAAAACCACTTTTCGCACTTGTGTTGGTGCAGGAAACCACTTTTGCACTTGTATTAGTGTGGAAAAACCACTTTTCGCACTTGTGTTAGTGTTGAAAAACCACTTTTCGCACTTATGTTAGTGTTGAAAAACCACTTTTCGCACTTGTGTTGGTGCAGGAAACCACTTTTGCACTTGTATTAGTGTGGAAAAACCACTTTTCGCACTTGTGTTAGTGTTGAAAAACCACTTTTCGCACTTGTGTTAGTGTTGAAAAACCACTTTTCGCACTTGTGTTGGTGCAGGAAACCACTTTTGCACTTGTATTAGTGTGGAAAAAACACTTTTTGCACTTGTGATAGTGTTGAAAAACGACTTTTCGCACTTGTGTTAGTGTGGAAAACCACTTTTCGCACTTGTGTTGGTGCAGGAAACCACTTTTGCACTTGTATTAGTGTGGAAAAACCACTTTCGCACTTGTGTTGGTGCAGGAAACCACTTTTGCACTTGTATTAGTGTGGAAAAACCACTTTTCGCACTTGTGTTAGTGTTGAAAACCACTTTTCGCACTTGTGTTGGTGCAGGAAACCACTTTTGCACTTGTATTAGTGTGGAAAAAACACTTTTTGCACTCTTGATAGTGTTGAAAAACGACTTTTCGCACTTGTGTTAGTGTGGAAAAACCACTTTTCGCACTTGTGTTGGTGCAGGAAACCACTTTTGCACTTGTATTAGTGTGGAAAAACCACTTTTCGCACTTGTGTTGGTGCAGGAAACCACTTTTGCACTTGTATTAGTGTGGAAAAACCACTTTTCGCACTTGTGTTAGTGTTGAAAAACCACTTTTCGCACTTGTGTTAGTGTTGAAAAACCACTTTTCGCACTTGTGTTAGTGTTGAAAAACCTCTTTTCGCACTTGTGTTGGTGCAGGAAACCACTTTTGCACTTGTATTAGTGTGGAAAAACCACTTTTCGCACTTGTGTTAGTGTTGAAAAACCACTTTTCGCACTTGTGTTAGTGTTGAAAAACCACTTTTCGCACTTGTGTTGGTGCAGGAAACCACTTTTGCACTTGTATTAGTGTGGAAAAAACACTTTTTGCACTTGTGATAGTGTTGAAAAACCACTTTTCGCACTTGTGTTGGTGCAGGAAACCACTTTTGCACTTGTATTAGTGTGGAAAAACCACTTTTCGCACTTGTGTTAGTGTTGAAAAACCACTTTTCGCACTTGTGTTAGTGTTGAAAAACCACTTTTCGCACTTGTGTTGGTGCAGGAAACCACTTTTGCACTTGTATTAGTGTGGAAAAAACACTTTTTGCACTTGTGATAGTGTTGAAAAACCACTTTTCGCACTTGTGTTAGTGTTGAAAAACCACTTTTCGCACTTGTGTTGGTGCAGGACACCACTTTTGCACTTGTATTAGTGTGGAAAAAACCATTTTTCGCACTTGTCTTAGTGTTGAAAAACCACTTTTCGCACTTGTGTTAGTGTTGAAAAACCACTTTTCGCACTTGTGTTAGTGTTGAAAAACCACTTTTCGCACTTGTGTTGGTGCAGGAAACCACTTTTGCACTTGTATTAGTGTGGAAAAACCACTTTTCGCACCTGTGTTGGTGCAGGAAACCACTTTTGCACTTGTATTAGTGTGAAAAACCACTTTTCGCACTTGTGTTAGTGTTGAAAAACCACTTTTCGCACTTATGTTAGTGTTGAAAAACCACTTTTCGCACTTGTGTTGGTGCAGGAAACCACTTTTGCACTTGTATTAGTGTGGAAAAACCACTTTTCGCACTTGTGTTAGTGTTGAAAAACCACTTTTCGCACTTGTGTTAGTGTTGAAAAACCACTTTTCGCACTTGTGTGTGTGCAGGAAACCACTTTTGCACTTGTATTAGTGTGGAAAAAACACTTTTGCACTTGTATTTAGTGTGGAAAAACCACTTTTCGCACTTGTGTTAGTGTTGAAAAACCACTTTTCGCACTTGTGTTGGTGCAGGGAAACCACTTTTGCACTTGTATTAGTGTGGAAAAAACACTTTTTGCACTTGTGATAGTGTTGAAAAACCACTTTTCGCACTTGTGTTGGTGCAGGAAACCACTTTTGCACTTGTATTAGTGTGGAAAAACCACTTTTCGCACTTGTGTTGGTGCAGGAAACCACTTTTGCACTTGTATTAGTGTGGAAAAAACACTTTTTGCACTTGTGATAGTGTTGAAAAACCACTTTTCGCACTTGTGTTAGTGTTGAAAAACCACTTTTCGCACTTGTGTTAGTGTTGAAAAACCACTTTTCGCACTTGTGTTGGTGCAGGAAACCACTTTTGCACTTGTATTAGTGTGGAAAAACCACTTTTCGCACTTGTGTTAGTGTTGAAAAACCACTTTTCGCACTTGTGTTAGTGTTGAAAAACCACTTTTCACACTTGTGTTAGTGTTGAAAAACCACTTTTCGCACTTGTGTTGGTGCAGGAAACCACTTTTGCACTTGTATTAGTGTGGAAAAAACACTTTTCGCATTTGTGTTAGTGTTGAAAAACCACTTTTCGCACTTGTGTTAGTGTTGAAAAACCACTTTTCGCACTTGTGTTAGTGTTGAAAAACCACTTTTCGCACTTGTGTTGGTGCAGGAAACCACTTTTGCACTTGTATTAGTGTGGAAAAAACACTTTTTGCACTTGTGATAGTGTTGAAAAACCACTTTTCGCACTTGTGTTAGTGTTGAAAAACCACTTTTCGCACTTGTGTTGGTGCAGGAAACCACTTTTGCACTTGTATTAGTGTGGAAAAACCACTTTTCGCACTTGTGTTAGTGTTGAAAAACCACTTTTCGCACTTGTGTTAGTGTTGAAAAACCACTTTTCGCACTTGTGTTGGTGCAGGAAACCACTTTTGCACTTGTATTAGTGTGGAAAAAACACTTTTTGCACTTGTGATAGTGTTGAAAAACCACTTTTCGCACTTGTGTTAGTGTTGAAAAACCACTTTTCGCACTTGTGTTGGTGCAGGAAACCACTTTTGCACTTGTATTAGTGTGGAAAAAACACTTTTTCGCACTTGTGATAGTGTTGAAAAACCACTTTTTCGCACTTGTGTTAGTGTTGAAAAACCACTTTTCGCACTTGTGTTGGTGCAGGAAACCACTTTTGCACTTGTATTAGTGTGGAAAAAACCACTTTTCGCACTTGTGTTATTGTTGAAAAACCACTTTTCGCACTTGTGTTAGTGTTGAAAAACCACTTTTCGCACTTGTGTTGGTGCAGGAAACCACTTTTGCACTTGTATTAGTGTGGAAAAAACACTTTTTGCACTTGTGATAGTGTTGAAAAACCACTTTTCGCACTTGTGTTGGTGCAGGAAACCACTTTTGCACTTGTATTAGTGTGGAAAAACCACTTTTCGCACTTGTGTTGGTGCAGGAAAACACTTTTGTACTTGTATTAGTGTGGAAAAAACACTTTTTGCACTTGTGATAGTGTTGAAAAACCACTTTTCGCACTTGTGTTAGTGTTGAAAAACCACTTTTCGCACTTGTGTTGGTGCAGGAAACCACTTTTGCACTTGTATTAGTGTGGAAAAACCACTTTTCGCACTTGTGTTAGTGTTGAAAAAACACTTTTCGCACTTGTGTTTGTGTTGAAAAACCACTTTTCGCACTTATGTTAGTGTTGAAAAACCACTTTTCGCACTTGTGTTGGGGCAGGAAACCACTTTTGCACTTGTATTAGTGTGGAAAAAACACTTTTCGCATTTGTGTTAGTGTTGAAAAACCACTTTTCGCACTTGTGTTAGTGTTGAAAAACCACTTTTCGCACTTGTGTTGGTGCAGGAAACCACTTTTGCACTTGTATTAGTGTAGAAAAAACCACTTTTCGCACTTGTGTTAGTGTTGAAAAACCCTTTTCGCACTTGTGTTAGTGTTGAAAAACCACTTTTCGCACTTGTGTTAGTGTTGAAAAACCACTTTTCGCACTTGTGTTAGTGTTGAAAAACCACTTTTTGCACTTGTGTTGGTGCAGGAAACCACTTTTGCACTTGTATTAGTGTGGAAAAAACACTTTTCGCATTTGTGTTAGTGTTGAAAAACCACTTTTCGCACTTGTGTTAGTGTTGAAAAACCACTTTTCGCACTTGTGTTGGTGCAGGAAACCTCTTTTGCACTTGTATTAGTGTGGAAAAAACACTTTTTGCACTTGTAATAGTGTTGAAAAACCACTTTTCGCACTTGTGTTAGTGTTGAAAAAACACTTTTCGCACTTGTGTTGGTGCAGGAAACCACTTTTGCACTTGTATTAGTGTGGAAAAACCACTTTTCGCACTTGTGTTAGTGTTGAAAAACCACTTTTTGCACTTATATTAGTATTGAAAAACCACTTTTCACACTTGTGTTGGTGCAGGAAACCACTTTTGCACTTGTATTAGTGTGGAAAAACACTTTTTGCACTTGTGTTAGTGTTGAAAAACCACTTTTCGCACTTGTGTTAGTGTGAAAAACCACTTTTCGCACTTGCGTTGGTGCAGGAAACCACTTTTGCACTTGTATTAGTGTGGAAAAAACACTTTTGCACTTGTGATAGTGTTGAAAAACCACTTTTCGCACTTGTGTTGGTGCAGGAAACCACTTTTGCACTTGTATTAGTGTGGAAAAACCACTTTTCGCACTTGTGTTGGTGCAGGAAACCACTTTGCACTTGTATTAGTTTGGAAAAACCACTTTTCGCACCTGTGTTGGTGCAGAAACCACTTTTGCACTTGTATTAGTGTGGAAAAACACTTTCGCACTTGTGTTAGTATTGAAAAACCACTTTTCGCACTTATGTTAGTGTTGAAAAACCACTTTTCGCACTTGTGTTGGTGCAGGAAACCACTTTTGCACTTGTATTAGTGTGGAAAAAACACTTTTTGCACTTGTGATAGTGTTGAAAAACCACTTTTCGCACTTGTGTTAGTGTTGAAAAACCACTTTTCGCACTGGTGTTGGTGCAGGAAACCACTTTTGCACTTGTATTAGTGTGGAAAAACCACTTTTCGCACTTGTGTTAGTGTTGAAAAACCACTTTTCGCACTTGTGTTAGTGTTGAAAAACCACTTTTCGCACTTGTGTTGGTGCAGGAAACCACTTTTGCACTTGTATTAGTGTGGAAAAAACACTTTTTGCACTTGTGATAGTGTTGAGAAACCACTTTTCGCACTTGTGTTAGTGTTGAAAAACCACTTTTCGCACTTGTGTTGGTGCAGGAAACCACTTTTGCACTTGTATTAGTGTGGAAAAAACCACTTTTCGCACTTGTGTTAGTGTTGAAAAACCACTTTTCGCACTTGTGTTAGTGTTGAAAAACCACTTTTCGCACTTGTGTTGGTGCAGGAAACCACTTTTGCACTTGTATTAGTGTGGAAAAAACTCTTTTTGCACTTGTGATAGTGTTGAAAAACCACTTTTCGCACTTGTGTTGGTGCAGGAAACCACTTTTGCACTTGTATTAGTGTGGAAAAACCACTTTTCGCACTTGTGTTGGTGCAGGAAACCACTTTTGCACTTGTATTAGTGTGGAAAAAACACTTTTTGCACTTGTGATAGTGTTGAGAAACCACTTTTCGCACTTGTGTTAGTGTTGAAAAACCACTTTTCGCACTTGTGTTGGTGCAGGAAACCACTTTTGCACTTGTATTCGTGTGGAAAAACCACTTTTCGCACTTGTGTTAGTGTTGAAAAACCACTTTTCGCACTTGTGTTAGTGTTGAAAACCACTTTTCGCATTTGTGTTGGTGCAGGAAACCACTTTTGCACTTGTATTAGTGTGGAAAAAACTCTTTTTGCACTTGTGATAGTGTTGAAAAACCACTTTTCGCACTTGTGTTGGTGCAGGAAACCACTTTTGCACTTGTATTAGTGTGGAAAAACCACTTGTCGCAATTGTGTTAGTGTTGAAAAACCACTTTTCGCACTTGTGTTAGTGTTGAAAAACCACTTTTCGCACTTGTGTTGGTGCAGGAAACCACTTTTGCACTTGTATTAGTGTGGAAAAAACACTTTTTGCACTTGTGATAGTGTTGAAAAACCACTTTTCGCACTTGTGTTGGTGCAGGAAACCACTTTTGCACTTGTATTAGTGTGGAAAAACACTTTTCGCACTTGTGTTGGTGCAGGAAACCACTTTTGCACTTGTTTAGTGTGAAAAAACACTTTTCGCACTTGTTGTTGTGCAGGAAACCACTTTTGCACTTGTATTCGTGTGGAAAAAACCACTTTTCGCACTTGTGTTAGTGTTGAAAAACCACTTTTCGCACTTGTGTTTGTGTTGAAACCACTTTTCGCATTGTGTTGGTGCAGGAAAACCACTTTTGCACTTGTATTAGTGTGGAAAAAACTCTTTTGCACTTGTGATAGTGTTGAAAAACCACTTTTCGCACTTGTGTTGGTGCAGGAAACCACTTTTGCACTTGTATTAGTGTGGAAAAACCACTTTTCGCACTTGTGTTAGTGTTGAAAAACCACTTTTCGCACTGTGTTAGTGTTGAAAAACCACTTTTCGCACTTGTGTTGGTGCAGGAAACCACTTTTGCACTTGTATTAGTGTGGAAAAAACACTTTTTGCACTTGTGATAGTGTTGAAAACCACTTTCGCACTGGTTTTAGTGTTGAAAAACCACTTTTTGCACTTGTGTTGGTGCAGGAAACCACTTTTGCACTTGTATTAGTGTGGAAAAACCACTTTTCGCACTTGTGTAGTGTTGAAAAACCACTTTTCGCACTTGTGTAGTGTTGAAAAACCACTTTTCGCACTTGTGTTGGTGCAGGAAACCACTTTTGCACTTGTATTAGTGTGAAAAAACACTTTTGCACTTGTGATAGTGTTGAGAAACCACTTTTCGCACTTGTGTTAGTGTTGAAAAACCACTTTTCGCACTTGTGTTGTGCAGGAAACCACTTTTGCACTTGTATTAGTGTGGAAAACCACTTTTCGCACTTGTGTTAGTGTTGAAAAACCACTTTTCGCACTTGTGTTAGTGTTGAAAAACCACTTTTCGCACTTGTGTTGGTGCAGGAAACCACTTTTGCACTTGTATTAGTTTGGAAAAACCACTTTTCGCACCTGTGTTGGTGCAGGAAACCACTTTTGCACTTGTATTAGTGTGGAAAAACCACTTTTCGCACTTGTGTTAGTGTTGAAAAACCACTTTTCGCACTTATGTTAGTGTTGAAAAACCACTTTTCGCACTTGTGTTGGTGCAGGAAACCACTTTTGCACTTATATTAGTGTGGAAAAAACACTTTTTGCACTTGTGATAGTGTTGAAAAACCACTTTTCGCACTTGTGTTAGTGTTGAAAAAC